>NW_027179785.1:212500-220000 GCF_036669935.1 Montipora foliosa
TTACATGGTGGAGTGCCTGATGCCACAAGTTCCCTCGCTCTTTTCTTGCATTCGAGTAAATCCCAGTTCATTTGTTCTGTCCATTTAAGTTTCGCTCGTGATTTCGTAGAAGTCTCGTTCGCTAGAATTTCTCAGTTGTTTCGTCCATTTGACTACAGATCTTTTTGTACTCTTCTATGCTGACAGTGTGTTGCTTTCTCTCCTCTTCAGCTTTTTCGATGTTGACTTTCTCACGAATAATAATAATAATAATAATAATAATAATAGTAATAATAATAATAATGATGATGATGATGCTGATCATAATAATAATAATAATAATAATAATAATAATAATAATAATAATAATAATAATAATAATAATAAGTTTACCATTGCTGTTAGTGATTTGCACAAGTGGATGTTAGGATTTGGAGCGTCTTGTATAGTTTCTACAGGAGTTCTGTTACTCAGAAGAGGGGGGTCAGGAGCAATTGAGTATACAGGTTACAGTAAACCAATCCGTACCGGAAATAAGATCAGACCCGAGGGAAATTGGGGATAATAATTACTCGCATGAGAGACTTAATAGTGCGCCATTAATCTCGCGCTTTAAATCGGTTATTGGTATTTGATTTTTGTGACGTTATTTAACACACTAACCACACGGAAATTAATCTATGAACGAGCCAACTTAATGCGCGATACTTATCTAAGCTTACCTGCCGGGCAGTCTATGCACCGAGAACTGGTGTCAGAAATATTAACAAAAGTACCAAGCGGACACGGAAGAAGCTTGAGGTCACTGTTATTATAATGATTGCCAAATCCAGTCTCATAAAACACCTTGCGCAGCCACCAGTCCAAAAAACTATCTCCAGATGTGATGTCTATAAATTCTGAGTCATTCGTCTCCACACCCCTGAAATTCAAAATGGAAGAGACAATACAATTTTCAAGTAACACTAAAGCTCCTTTGGAAACCTGACCCTACCAATATTGTTCCTGTATTTGACGGTGGAAAAAATATATATATTTCTTGTCATTGTCTTGGAAGCCACTCATTTAAACGAAGCCTGATTGAAATCGTGAATTTGATAAATCATTTTACCTTCAAAACTTTCTATAATTCTTTTCTTCGAGTAGATAACTGTTTTCCCCTTTGTGTTCGTGATACTGTTTGCCCATATATTCTTTGATTTGCCAAAATTGAAATGACTTGGAGCGCGCTGTTTCAAAGCACGGATAAACTCTGTTTATATTATCGCCTCAAGTTTACCACTTGAAAATGAGAAAACGATAACTTAAATGTAACAATGATGAGGACAAATAATGTTGAAATGTTTCTTAATAGGCGCGGATCCAGGGGAGATGAAATGGGTGAATTTTCACCCCCCCCCCCCCCCCCCTTCTTGCACAGACCTCAAGCAACTCAACCAGGCTTTGGTTCTATTACATTATTACAAAAATTCGCCCCCCATTTCAAAATCCTGGATCCGCGCCTGCTTATCTACCTAAAGAAGTAGCTTACCGAAAATTCAAGACCATTTTCCAAAAATATCCTAGTAATACGTCCTAGGATAACTCTACTCTTGCGCTGTGTTGTTGTATGCCTCTCATTCCCAATTCAGACTGAGGTTATGTTTAATTTTAATCGATAATTACAGTTTATTTTTTTCTATATCACTAATCTTGTCACTCAGTTATAGTCCCTAAGTGTGATGAATGGACATCAGTGACGAATGATCCAAGAAAATAGATTTAAGGCAACCATTATAGGAACAGGAAAAGAAGAAAGAAAGAGTCTTCATTTACTCACAGTAGTATTTTAAGGCAATTCGTGGGGGGCAATACATTTTTGTAAGAGACCCAAATGGAAGGAGTCATTTAGTCAGCTTTTTATTAAGAGCCAATGATAGAGTTGAACTCGGGACCACCAAGGACAATTTTTTTTGGTGCTTAGATTGGGATGTTAGCCCGGAACATCGAAATGCACTGGATCATGCTGCCTCAGGTGCTTTAGCAGAGCATTATTTTGTGGGTTAGCCCAAGTGCTTTGTTACGAGTGAGATCCAATGATAACTTTGTCTGAAACCATCTGACAGCAAGTAGTAGTAGAAGTAGTAGTAGTAGTAGTAGTAGTAGTAGTAGTAGTAGTAGTAGTAGTAGTAGTAGTAGTAGTAGTAGTAGTAGTAGTAGCAGTAGTAGCAGTAGTGGTAGTGGTAGTGGTAGTGGTAGTGGTAGTGGTAGTGGTAGTGGTAGTGGTAGTGGTAGTGGTAGTGGTAGTGGTAGTGGTAGTGGTAGTGGTAGTGGTAGTGGTAGTGGTAGTAGTAGTAGTGGTCTTTGTCCATCACGAAGAAATAAAAGCAATCATTTTACTTGTAGTCAGAGCCTCTAATTTACGTGTAGGTACAAGAACGAGATATCTTGGGGATTCGCTGCAAAGACTTGCTATATTGGGCCCCCTTTTGCTCAAAAAAAAAATTTAATAGCTACAGAAGCAAATAGAATTCTGACTGTTATTTGAAGAACCTTGAAGACTTTTGATCCTGTGGTCAAGTGGGAGAGGGCATTCATTCTTTTGGCAAGGCTCTCCCAGGCCCAGCCTAAATCCTACTAGGCTAAGTAATCTCCCTCCTCCTTTGCTTAGAGATACTACACATTTAGGAATGCCTTACGATTGCTGGTGCTGGAGCAGATGAGCGATGCTTTCCGGTGAACAATAATACAACACAAAGACAAAGATGGTGGACCATAACCTCTAGGATTTTTATTACAAACAAAGCCAAATTGTTCCCATTTGTTCATTTGTTCCTAGGGGGTGGGTGGGGTGGAGGTTATCCGCGGTCTCGTGAATGTTCGGAATCGGGTGTCAGTCAGGGACGGTTTTATGCTTCAACCCTTAAATACACCCTACATGATCTTAATTCTGGGTGAAATATTCTGCTTCTTCTGTCAACATCTGTACTGCCAACTGCCGCTGACTCTTAGTTAAGGCACCTAGTGCTACAACTGGTGTCTCAAGGGGAGTCCTGTCTTCCTTCAGTTCCCACTTCGTTTGCACCACGTTCTCGTATCGGAGATACAGGGAACTCTCGAGCTCAGATAAACTGGTCTTGGTCACACCAGGGCTGTCATCTTTTCTGAACACGTTTCCCGCTTTCGATAGTGACTCGACCTGTGGTTTGGTGTTGACCAATTCCAACGGCTGGCCGACTGGATTATTTTCCGTAAGTTTTGCACCTCCAAGTATTCCCACTGTTCCTCCTTTGCCTCAGTCATCTTCTCCACTAACTTTCCTTCAATCAGCAAAAAAAGTCTATTCCCAGTCTTCTACTTTACGTCATCATTCCTGCATACAACAGTTTTTGCAACAATCTCTTCCAGATCCTTACATCCTAACTGGCATATCTGCATCCGAAGATCCTTGGTCTCCACCCTAGGTGTTCCTTAGAATTACGTACCATCCGAAGGCTTGTTTTCCTGTGGTAAATTACTGTTGTTCCCCTAACTCTCCGCCCACCACAAAAATCCATTGCTAATACACTGAAATTTACATTTCTCCCAGACAGACCCCCAAATGTTACCGGTGCTGGAGCAGATACTTTCCGTTACTTCTCAACTAATTTTCATAAATTATTTGTGTTAACTCGACACATCAGCTGCACATGCTAGTAGCCTAACAAGCTCCAATTGATTCGAGTATAAATAAAGTTATGTATGTAGCATGTATGTATGTAACAATGCAACACAAAGATAAAGATGGCCGACCACAATCTCCAGCCTTTTTACTACCCACAATCCCCTGCAATCCCTGGGAAGAGGAAGGGGGGGGGGGGGGTGAATCCCGTATTGAAGTTCATAAAAACGTTGCAGGATTTGACTGTAGAAAATACAATAATGAAACCAACTCTTCCAAACTCGTACAATCACTGAACCCAGAGAAAAAAAGTTCCTTCACAATAAACTAATGTCATTCCCTCTTTGTAACTGTATTCCTTGGACAAATAGGTCACAGGCGCCTGCAATCCCACCGCACAATCCTTCGATAATAATTAGTCCTTAGGTCTATTTGAATCTGAAACCGGCTTCCCAGCAATAATGGTAAATTACAATCTTTAGGCTGGCCTTCAAGGTGCTAAAAGAGTGCTAAAGGATGTGAAGATGGACGGGTACTAATGGGTGCCGGTCCTTGTTCGCGAGGTCTAAACTGAGGGTCTGGATTTGAGGGGGGAGGGGGGGGGGGATCCACAAGTCGGTTGTCGGTTAAAATTTCATTACTTTGTCGCTTGTCGATTGTCGGTAAATTCCAGTTAATTTTTTTGTCGATTGTCAGTAAATTCCAGTTAATTTTTTTGTCACTAGTCGGTAATTTTTTCCTCGTTTTGTCGGTAGTCAGTAATATTTTTTTAGACCTTTGTCGCTGTCGGTTAACCCCATTCACATACTCTAACCCTGTAAGCTCTCTCGTATTTCTGTTACTGATTAGTACAAGCTATTCCCAAAGTACTGGATTTAAATAATTCATCAATGAGGCCTAAAATTTGCACCAATTTTGGCAAATTATTAAAAAGAAAACAAAAAAAAAAAAATTGAAAAGCACAGGTCAAAGCTTAAGCAACGTAATTTTCTGGGAATAAGCTAGTTTTACATGAATGTTTCATTCAATAAACTTTGGATCATAGTAAGCGACCCTTTTGAATCAGAAGGGTAATGATTAAATATGTAAGGTTTATGATTAATTGGTTTTTTTGGTTTTATGGTTTCCTTTAAAAAAAGTTCAATTCGTCAAGAAGCTTTAAGCCAAATATTCGGAGGTTGTGTGCTTCCCGGCCTCTGGCACCTGACTGTGTTCATTTAAAAAAGATGACGTAGTATTGCGGCTTCTCCTTTACGTCAGGTATATCTATGTGAGTGTTATTCCTTTGTGAAAGCTTTAAATTCACCGTCATAACTGCGTCCACTCTCTCAAGTGTAATAAATAGTCGTGTATGACTCATTACAGGCTTTATGGCTGTAGTTTTGCCGGAAAAAAAAATCTAACACTACTTAGTCTGTAAAAAACAATATTGTACCATTTTAGTCAAACGCTCCTGGAGTAAAAGATAACATTGAAAGAGTGTCTAGGTATTGGGGCTTATTTTTTGCGTTAAAGTACTGGTGTGGAAGGACGGTGGAAGTGGATTCTTCTCGATACTTTTGTTATGCACAACACTGTTGCAAGCCTTGTCATGCTGTTCACTTACAAGGTTCAATTTCTACAAATGAGACAGTTGTCATTAAATTCCTCTTGGTGTAGGTTGTCAATGTAATCTTTTATGTAAGCCACACTCACTTGTCTGAGCAACTGAAATCATCGCGCAGAATGCTATTGTTTTTGGCGACATCTACTTGCGGTGCATAATTTTCGGATGTGCGGCATAATTAATTTCTCATTCAGAACTAGTCCGCTATGATTGGTCCGCCGATTTGGCTTTGTGAATATTTCGGTCTTTCGGTTTCTCTTCGGTGAATTCTACGGCTGTCAATCAAACTGTTCAGAAGACATATGCGAATATCAAGGTGTGATAAAGTTAACAACAGAGCCCTAATTAGGCTACTCTTGCTCTTGAAAACAACTTTTGACAAGTTCCTGCAAAAAAATTTCACAACTTTTGGTAACAAAAGGTAACTAAAATCTAAGCGTTAACTGAAATAGCTTCATGCGTACTAAGCACTTTAAAACCAGGTCTTAATAATGAACTCACTTTGTTAAACTTCTCGATCGTTTCATTATTAAGATTTTTTCAACGAAGAGAGACTCGTAACGTTGAATACGCTTGACGACATGGGCAGAAGAAAATTTACTCTTCATCGGAAAAAAAAATACTTCCGGAGAGAAGAACATCCGAATGTCAGGGACACTTTTTTCTAACCCAACTGCACACAATGGCGGGGTTTATCCGTTAAACCCTGCCAGTTTTTGCGTGTCAATAAAACCCATTCTGATAGACCTTGTTCTCCAAAGCGTTTCGACAAGTGGGACCGAAATGGCCCTGTAATTCTCTTGTTCAGTCCTATGGGAATACGTTTGCATTTTTGTAGGGATAATTATTCAAATTTCCATTTGTTTCGACATAACATAAAAAGTTACAGTTGCGGTCCAATGACGAACAATGTCCAACTCCAATAAAAGCCAATGACCAACAATGTGTCCCCCGATGTTTCAAATTTCCCTTTATTTCTCTTCTCCCCAGCTTTTCTTATCGTGAATATTTATGCGGAAAAGTAATGGCCACATTAAAAGATAAAAAAAAAAATTACTCAATAGGAAAATGGCTATTGAACTAAAGTGAAGCGAAGGCTCTTTTGCAACCTGAAAGTCTCCAAATTGTTTCGGTAGTAGTCAGTGCGATTGATAAATCGTTATGTTTTGTGCCCCTGGGCAATGACAAGAGGTTTGTGACTTCCATGCTAGACCTTTTTTTTTATCAGAGTCGGCAGAAAATTTCGATAAGAGAATCATCGGGTCCCTTGGAGAGGAACGGAGAACAGACAACAGTCAACTTTATTTCATTCAACTCGGTATTACAGAGGATGAGATTTTCTCCCGGTTAGCCATTATCATGCGCGATCAAGAAACGGTTACCGCGGGCAATGAAAAACAAACCGTACCGGAAGTGTTTTTTACTGTCTGTTTTTCGCCAGTTCCGTCGAGCGGTGTTTTTACTAGAGTATATGCGCAGGTCTGCTGAAAAAACTTAAGGCAAGATGGCGGTCAACTTCAACCTCTATTCAGTTGGGTTGTTTAAAATCTTACTGGAATTTATGTCTTTTGTTTCTTTAAAGCTCTGTACATTTTTCGGGCCCGAAAAGTCAAACGGAAAACAGGCACTAAACCTGGGGTAAAGCGGGGTTGATCGGGGATTCAATGAGCTCTAAAGAGAGCTCCCGATCAACGCGTTGCATTTCTTGCTCGGACGGCGTATTGGAGTTCTGTGAAGAATGCGCGCGTATTGAAACTTTATCGAATTGTTTGTTGCAACTGACGCAAAGCGTTACTTGAAGTGAGACTTTTAAATGATACACTTTAGCACCTCAATTACAATGCCTGATAGCATCGATTGTTTGCGGAGGCGGAGCTTAGCATATATTAATGTTTGGGCCGGGAAATTCAAAACAGTTTCGTTCTATTGTTCTTCTTGTTTCCGAAGAGCAGGAAGGCAAGAAGGTCAGCTGGGCAGTTCGAAAGTTGAATAGAACGACCGCTTGTAACCATCATTTTCCGTTAAAACTTGGCATGAAACTTCCTTGAACAACAAATATTCAAAGCCATATGATAACCGTTATAAAGGGACACTTAAAAGGAAGAAAAGTCCAGCTCCAAATTTTTCCTCTTACAGTATTTCCCTAAAATAGACCAAATTCAGAAGAGACAAACGACTAAATTCGCGATTCGTAAGATCTTAAAAATTGTCTCATTTAATCCATCAATATCTCATCTGCAAAAGCCGTATGATAACCACCACGAAACACAAGTAC
>NW_027179785.1:240000-260000 GCF_036669935.1 Montipora foliosa
AGGATTAATCATGGTAAGGTTTTTTTTCCCTCTGCATTTTAGATACCCTTCAATAGCCAGTTAGAACATGAAGAAGATGAAAGAGGATAAAAGAAGAATTGCAAAGTGAAACTCCTGAACATAGCCTCATAACGACAGTAAAAGATTGGTAGCGTTGAAAACCGCTGCGCGTTTCTATATAAAGCAAAAGTGCTCATAACAATCAGCAATGCAGACATGTCAAGGGGCATCTACTTAGGTCAAACACTCAGATGGAATTGAAAGAAGCAGAAAAAAACACTATGAGACCCTCCTTAAAATTCCTGTCAGCGTTATCTACCCGCGAAAACGGCAGCGGTTTTCAACGATACCAATCTTTTAGTGTCGTTATGAGGCCGTGTTCAGGAGTTTCACTTTGCAATTCTTCTTTTATCCTCTTTCATCTTCTTCATGTTCTAACTGGCTATTGAAGGGTGTTTAAAATGCAGAGGGAAAAAAAAACTTACCATGATTAATCCTTTTTTATTAGAATTTATGGAACTGAAGATAAAAATAGGTCCGCAATGCGTACTTGGGGTCTTATGCTTAGCTTAACTCCATTCAGCCCTTACAGAATTTGGTACTACGGTCTCACTTTTACCATGCGTGATTGGTTCAAAATTTGCCATAACAATGCAGCAGTGAAATGAGTTCCTTAAGTATGCTTCAAATTTCAGACCTGTTCAGAATTTTACATCGATGACTTGCCACTAAAATTTCTCTTAATGCCATTTGCACAGTTTTGACAACTCTTGCTGCACGCTACATCATCTCTATCAGCTATTTACCAGTAACAGAAGCACTAGATTGGCTAAGACACAAGCATGGCACTGTCATACATTCATATCATATAAATGATCAAAAGAATGCTGAAATTCAACTAGAATTCTAAGATGAATCATCATTAGATGAGGCATTCAATGAACAAGTAGTCTCAGAGCTTGGTGCAAATCCCCACACTACTGGAAATCAGTCCATCACCAGTAACAATGTATAAACAGCCAAGAGAAATATCTGATGACCAATTACGTCGATCAGTTACATGTAGATCATTACATAATAAAAAACGCAACCTAAAGCTTACAACAGGGTGCTTTCATGGACTAGAAATAAAATGAAAACCTCAACAGTCTGAAGTCACAAAATGTTGAACCAGTTTATTTGTTTATAACTGGAGGTGGTGGTGCTGGGAAAAGCCATTTGATGAAAACACTTTACCACACTGTAGTAAAAACCTATAGACATGCTCCAATGAATCCTGAGATTCCAACAGTGTTACTAGCAACATCTACTGGAGTAGCAGTGATAAACATTGATGGTACACACAGCATTAGCAATACCTAAAAATACAGGTGATGATGTGGAGGAAAGTCCAGGTCCTACAATGTTTGACATCATCGATCCAACAACCACTGTGTCCGCTGACTCTAGTCAAGGAAATGAAGCAACCTTTGGTGTGAATGCTGGAAGCAATGTGTAGCATTGTCACATACTGCTATGATATACCACCAAATACAAGATATTAGTTTGTGGGCTAATTCTACTTTGAACAATATTTTGGTTATTGGAAATAATCTATACAGTTCTATAACATGTTCTGTGCAAACAAATGACTATTTGCTGATAACTGATGTTCCAGACATGGTTTCAATATTTGATAAAGTGTATTCATTACAATACACACCCTTTTAATAAGTCTAATATATGCCGTTTTCCGCTAATGACGTCAAACTCATGCTTTTAAAATTTATTCAGAAATGTACAAAGGCTTCAAAAAAGAAGAGAAATCAGAAAGGTTTTAAGCCTTTGTACATTTCTAAATAAAATTTGAAAGCAAGAGTTCAACGTCATTAGCGGAAAACAGCATATATTAGACTTGTTAAAAGGGTGTATAGTGAGTCATTTACTGGAAGTTTGTTCATGACATCAAACATTGGTCCATATATGTCTCTTAGAAATTCACTTCTAGGAGTATTTTCAAACTCTCAACGGAATTACAATTGTTGTTTGTTAACTAATGGCATTAATACACTATATTGCAATAAATACACTCTATTAAATATTGAAACCATGTCTGGAACATCAGTTAACAGCAAATAGTCATTTGTTCGCACAGAACATCTTATAGAACTGTATAGATTATTTCCAATAACCAAAATATTGTTGAAAGTAGAATTACTCTTGTATTTGATGGTATAATACCAGGAAGTGACATTGCTACACATTACCTTACCAGCATTCACACCAAAGATTGTTTCACTTCCTTGACTAGAGTCAGCGGACACAGTGGTTGTTGGATCAATGATATCAAATATTGTAGGACCTGGATTTTCCTCCACATCATTTGCTTGCCTTATAAGCAATGGGATATAAACATTGTAGCACATCATTTGTGCAAACCAAAACATCACCTCATTACACGACTTGTAATGTCCAACAACTTGTTTTAATGTTGGCAAGTAAAACACATTTAAGTAAAACATCATAAGCATCGTATTCCAAAATCGCCCTCGCACACCTGAAAATGCATCCTTGACTTTTACAAAATTGTTGTGACAGCCGATCCTTGACCGGTATTGTTCGATTGTTGTTCCCATGCTGGCGGCTAGTAGCAGACAACAGTAAGAGTACGAAATACTATTCTTTGAGAGTGCAAAACTCTTATTCAATGCCACTATTTTTTAGAGTACAATAACTCTTTCAGTTTGGGATGTAACCCACACCGACATTTCAAGCCGATAAATACTGGTTTGTCATAGCTTGTGAGATACTTGTGAGGTATGTTGTGCGCAACGGATTTCGAGCCAATGAATGTGGGCTTGCGAAATCGTCTTAGCTTCAGTGCAACCCGCACTAAACACAAGCCGAGTCTAAATATGTTGGCTTGCAAGAGTAAACAACTCCCGTATCGATTCCACTCAGCGACGTCACCTGGATGAAATAAAAAAGAACAAACAAGGCAGGCTAGGATAGTTAATTTTCGAAATGAAAGAAAGAAAACGAATCTGAAACAGCACGACAGATCAATTTTGAAACACAAATAACTTACCTTACAACTAATTAATTTGCGACGGAAAAATCTTCAAATTTTTCCCAAAACAGGGAAAACGACCGCAGATTTATTTGCAAACAACGAACGCTAGAAGCAATGGCCGACACTTGAAAACATTGACCTCGCAATTACTAGTACCCAGTCTACAAGCCAGACTGTCACGTGTGTTCTCGTCCTCAAAGTGACATACTGACAAGATTTGCCTCTGACTTAGGGGTCTTTATGCATAATGCATAAGACCCCAAAAATTGTAACCTGAAACAAAAGGATTGACAAAAATACTGTTAGGAGGCATCGTTTTACGGGACAGCCACCTGACACTTTGAAACAGAGCATTCGTGATAAGGCGATTGATTGTTTTAAGACATGGAAGCTGTTTATGAGTAACGGGTAGCAAGTGTATTTAACTTTAACTCAGAGGTTCAAGGAAAGGCTTGAAACGATAGAGAAATATGCTCAGGTTTCTACAGAAACTCACATTTTCAGAAATTGATTGTCAGTGGCTAACTAGCGTACAGTTGAAGACAAAGAAAAACACGGCCTGCCCATGTCTCCTGTGCTTACTTTGCTTTGATCCACATTCATGTGTATAACTTGCCGATATCACGGCAAAATGATCAGAGTAGAAAAATTACCAATCCAGCTAAACTAGGCAAAAACAAAGAAGGATTCTTCTCGGAATAAGGATCACTGAGTGGAGTAAACGAGGCGGTACTGGTAGAAATAACCTGTTCCCGATCCGACTTGTGCACTTCGCGGTACGAACCTCGTTGGGGCAAATTATCCGAATGACGTATGGGTTGTGACGTAAGACCCCACATTGACTATTCCATTTCAATCTTGACTTGTCCATTTCACTTTTGTATTTTTGGCGGTTCCGGCGCAAACCATTTGCTGCAACACTAAACCATTTCGCTTTCTACTAAACCATTTGTCGTCACGCTAAGCCATTTGGGGTAACGCTAAACCGTTTGACATTATGGTAAACCGATCAATGTTATGCTAGACCATTGCGGTTCACGATTAACCATTTGCAGATAAAATAAGCCATTTCAAACTACTCTGAACCGTTTGTCACATCACTGAACCAATGTACGGTAAGCTGGACCGTTTGCCGTTTCACTGCATATCATGTCAAAGTACGCTGATCCATTCAAGTCTTGACTTTGTCATTTTGACAAGGATCATTACACCGGTGGTCTTTGGCACTGACCAATTCTGTGTTAACTGCGAAGATTGCATAAGGTGACTGATCCATTTCATTGAACACTTAACCCCTCGTGTTTTCACTGAATCAATTCACCAAGGGTATCTACACAGTTTCTGAATTGTCTAAACCATTTATTGTTTGTTTATTTCATTTCACTAAAGGTGACTTGTCCATTTGTGTTTTAAATGCATCTTTTCAAATTCTGATAAACCGTTCTACAAAGGACAATTAAACCATTCAGGTTTATTCTTAACCATTAACTAGGCTTGTATTTTTGGCGGTGACGGCTGCCCATACCTGTCGTCACGCCCAGCAAGCGTTGGCATATTTCCCACGAAACACTGTGAAAATCGACTGCAGTCGCTGACAATGGAAACACCTTACAACTCAGGACTTTTCCTTTTCGTAAATCAAGCAACTGTTTGAAAGAACCCATGCCAGCAGGGAAATGTCATTACATAAATTTTCCAGCCAGCAACAAAACGCTTTGGGAGCGGATAATTTGCATACATATTCTTGCTTTTCACATGACGTCTGAAAAAACTACGATTAAACATTTTGAGTTTTTACCTTCTTCAGGTAGAAGACGTTTTAAAGTTATATCTGCTGACCTGTTTTCAGCTCGGTGGCATGCTTTGTTTTGAAAATAGAGCAGTTTGAATTTCAATTTTGTTTTGCAATGCGTGACACCTGGTTGCTTCTGACAAACATGTCACGTACAGGAAAATATCGATTCACCTTGTGTTTTCGAGTTCTGAATAATCAATATGACAAGAAAAGTGTCTACGCGTATGTTTTGAAGTTTAGCAGAGCGAAGAAATGTTTTGAGAGAGCCAAAGTAAACTCCAGATGTTTCCACTGGTTTTCGGTCTCCATGTTGGTGTCCCTCTGACGGACACCAGCATTTTGAGTGGTACCCTTTGCCGAAAAACTCGAATTTGGAATATCGCACGGCCCTAAAACTTTGACACGTTGTTATTACCACACTACAATATCTCAATTTCGTGACTTTATTTATTGGATGGCAAGCGATTTTATTTTTTCTTTGCGTGATACTTACGATCTATTTTGCATTAATTATTCCCCTCATAAACATTCTCATTCAGCCCTTTTCCCACCGAAAGCCAGTATCGAATATTCTCACCGTTTTTCCCTGGGTTAAGAGGGGTGGCTCTTGACTACCATTGTTATAGAGGCCTTCAAATGATCATTTCTCAAGTACCTTAAGTCTAAAGTTACCAGATTTTGCCAAGTGTGTGCTATTTAACATTGCTTTGTCTGGTTTGATTCACAACCACATTTGATAAATCACGTGACCAAAGCAGAAAATGCTTAAGAACTCAGGGAGTTAACTATGTTTTTCACAAATTTTTAACGCAACAGTACCAGAACAATCTAAAACAAAATCTCTTGCATGGATTTACTAAAAGTTATTTCTAAAAAAAAAATATGACGTCATAAGCCCCTCCTTTGATTCACTTTCATCATATCAGTTCTATTTTTTGTCCAAATAGAAATTCTATTCCACAGTTTAGAAAAAATGATGAGAAGTTTCCCATCCGGTGAAAAATAACCGCCTTTTCCTTTCGTTTCCTGAGAGTTACATGTGTTTTTTTTTTCAGTGAAACGCACGGCAGAGTATTTGTACTAGTTGCGCTTGCGCCTTCTGATTGAAGTGATGTCAGATGTCCATTGAAAAAGTTACTTCAAAGAACCATCCATTCAACCTTTTTGTAGGGCTCCTGACTAAAAAGCTTCCTTAGCAACCATTGTCTTTTTGTAAGTGCCACCCCACCCCCGAAGATATGAAAATGTTGCGCGGGACGTCTATATGATTAGGAAAGTAGTGTAAAATGGAATACAACAATCGTTTTCTGACAGATGTTTTAGGTAACACTTGATTTTATGTCATTGTTTTCCTTGAATTGACATTTCATTCTTGTAGCCAAGCGTGTTTTAAATTAATCTTGCTGACTCATCATTAAGCGAGCGGTCTCCTTCTCAGCAGGTAACGGCTGGAGTTTTAATTATTTCTCGTTTGAAGTCACTGAAGAAGTCAAACTGCTATCCAACAATGTGCTGGGGAGGAAGGTCCGGATACACTGACATTTTCTCAATTTTATATTTTCTTGCCAACTTGTTCCGTGAATAGGAACTCGCAGAATTTCGAACTGCCTTCACTTGGCTCTTGTCCTACAACGCCTCGTTTTCGCGTTTGACTGCTCAATCGCCACCCACCGGCCATCATTTGTGAATACGGAGTTTACACCGTTAACCCTTACAGTGAAGGTCTCGTTGCTCTTAAGTATTGTTTAAATGAACGGAATGTTAAAGAACCTATCTTGGAAACACTACTTCGCTTAACCAAACTGGTTTTGAGACTCAAATGTTTTCGAACCAAGATGGCTCACAACTACGCCAACCTTTTTGTAGGCAGTCTCGAAGCAAAAATTTAGACTCTCAGTACAATGTGCCAAAACCTGATCCTTATAAACGTTTCATCGCATCAGAGTGTGTCGGCCATACCATCAAACAAGAAGGTACTCAACCAATTTATTGCACAGTCAAGTACGGAAATTCTTTCCACCCATCTCTAAATCTCACCTTGATAATTTCGACAAATTCACAAGCTTTTGTCGACATAGAGCTCTCAGTCAATATTCATCCACCAGCGTGCACTACACAGCAAACCAACAGATTCCTACAGTTACGTAACCTACTGTATTCATCTACAACGCCACGACAGGTAAAAATCTCTATTCCATTTTCTCAGTTTGTCAGGCGCTAGTGCCTTTATAGTAGCAATTATTTCAATTTTTATGACAAAACCGGGCATGTGCCACCTCTTAAAAAGACGCGGCCGGCCCCCTCAACTATTGGCGACACAAGAAAAGACCAACATCAAGAAATCAATCTAGGCGGGACATCACTACAAAAATAACAAATTAAAAGGGAAGGAGAAAGAAAATGCCAATCCCGCAAAACCACGCTGTGAACTGAGAACCATACTGAAACAGGTGTAATAAACGGGTAAACAGGGCAACCGTGAAACGTATTCTACGGAACCAAAGTTACTCTTATTACACACACAAAAGCCGTCACTCTCAAAAGCACACACGTTCTAGCGCGCACAAAGCTGTGTCACGTGATCCTATGCCTACATCATTCCCCCCTTGAAAGAGAGTCAACTAGTTAAACGTCACTATCCTGTTATCTTTAGGTCCTAGATTAATGTTCACTTAGTTCAGAGAAATGTCACTGTCCGGTAGTTCAGGAGCTTTGCAACAACCTAACTCAACGCTCAATATTTCACTCCGTCCTTGTTTCCTGAAAGGTCCAGCTCTTTGCATACAATCTCATCTAAACAAAGTACTCGATTGTCTGCTTCTGTAGGAAAGCTTTGAGACTTTCAACTTTGTTCTTGGGAGCCATGAAATAACCAGAAGAACATATGGTGTTTAGTTCCAAGTCCCCATAGCGATCCGGGGGACCGATTACTCTCTTTGGGCGCGAGGATGCAGGTGGTGTTCCTTTGGCAGAGACCCCAAGCCCAACCAGGTTGCTCCCCGCTGTTACTCCTGGCGGGTTCTTCTCAGCCAGCTCCACACCGCCATCGGCGACAAGCGTACTTTCCTGTTCACTCTCTCGGGTTGTATGAGCGGTGTTCTTTCCTAGATCACTCATTGCACGAGGGTTACACTGGACATCAAGTATGATTTCCTGGTGATAAGTGAGCTTCTGGTTGATGGTCATCGAACTGAGGGGTTCTATCAATGTCTTTTACTCCATTATGTGTGTCGGGTTGATTATCGTCAACCTTTCGAGTTCCACTGTTCTCAGCATCCTGGATGACATGGTGTTCTGTCCCTACTGGCTCTGGTATGGAAAGGCAGAAGTCTGGAGGTTCATCTACATCTCTGTCTTCACTTAAGTCATCTCTGCAAATGGTGCCACTCCCCTCAGGAGATTCAAGCACATCTTCCCTCTCCTTCTCCAGGCGGCCTCGATTGCCAGTTTGGTTCCTCCGACTCACGTCCTTCTCCGGGTTCCCACGTTGATATAGCTTCAAGTTGTCAAAATGTACAACCTTTGAGCGACTTACAGGGTCTCGTGGTCTCTTGATGCGGTAGTTGACCTCAGTTGTACGTTCCAACACATCGTAAGGCCCCTTCCATTTCCGGTGAAATTTCCCGGCCTCGCCAGGTCTCAGCTGAGGGTCGAACAGGAATACCTGGTCTCCGGGCTGGTAGATGCGCTGTTTGACTCCACGGTCAAAATACTATTTCTGTCGGTGCTGTGCCGTTCTCAGGTGCTCCCGGACATCCTGGAAAGCATCAGAGAGCTGACTCTTCAACTGCGACACATAATCTCCATAATGGTCAAGTGTTGCTTCTGGGACACCCACCATAACATCTAAGGGAAGCCACATCTCCCTGCCAAACATAAGGGTGAAAGGAGTATACCCGGTGGAGATGTGCTCACTACTCCGGTATGCCATCATACAAGGCCCAAGGTGCTGGTCCCATGTTTCTGGGTCGCTGTTCACTCTTGCCATTGAGAGTCCCTTGATGCTCTTGTTGGCATTCTCCGCCTGTCAATTTCCTGCGGGGTGATACGCTGTTGTTCTGGTTTTTCGGATTCCGAGCATTTGGCAAAGCTCACCAAAGAGGCGGGACTCGAAATTACGCCCTTGGTCGGAATGGATGGAATCCGGGGCACCATACCGATAAACACAGTTGTCCATCAGGGCTCTCGCGCAGGTTTTTGCTCTCTGGTTTGGTATGGCATAGGCCTCGACCCACTTTGTAAACGAACACTGGGCAGTCAAGATGTAACGGTTAGCACGTTTGATTCTGGTTAGTGGGCCAACGATATCAATGTGAAGTCGCTGGAAAGGGTAAGACGAAGGAATAGGGCGGAGGAGTGCCTTGGGCGTTTTCCTGGGGGGCTTGCACTCGGCACAGGTTAAACATGCGGTACAATGGTCTTTCACAGCTTTTGCAAGCCCAGGCCTCCAGAATCTGGCTTGAACTTTCCGTAACGTCTTGAGCTGTCCGAGGTGGCTCCCTTCTAGCCCATCGTGTAACCGTTGCAGTGCTGGTTTTACAAGAGGTTCTGGGAGGACGATCCTGGGTTTCAGTTTCTTTGAGCTCTCCTTTGGGCAAATTCGCAGTACATTATCCTTTAACTCCAGTAACTCGTGTTGCGCCCATATTGCCCTGGAGATAGGACTCAGAGAAATAAGTTCGCCAGGTGATGGTTTGGGTTTGCTTTCTCCCATCCTTGCGATCACGGAGATAATATCTGGGTCACTGCGTTGGGCTTGGGCAATTTCGCCCCTAGTCCATGAGAATTTCTTTTCCTGGGTCTTGGACGCCCCCTCTTTCGACTCGCTTTGTTGTAGGAATGCTGCGGAAACATATTCAGTATCACCACATGATCGGCAACTTCCATGTTTTCGTCTCGGCCTGCGAGATAATGCATCCGCGTTAGCATGACTCAGTCCAGGGCGGTGTTCAACAGTGAAGTCGTATTCCTGGAGCCTCTCCAGCCAACGAGCTACCTGTCCCTCTGGTTGTTTAAATGACATCAGACACTTCAAGGCGTGATGGTCTGTCCGCACAAGAAAGTTTCGTCCAAGAAGGTAATAACGAAAGTGATCAATGAAGTCAACCAGAGCAAGCATTTCAAGACGGGTGGCACAATAACTTCTTTCGTGGCGGTGTAATGCACGACTCCCATAAGCAAGAACGCGCTCGGTACCATCAGGTTGCTTTTGAGAGAGTACAGCACCAATACCATGACCACTACTTGCATCAGTATCAAGGATGAAGTGGCCGCTGTTTTCGCTGAAATCTGGATACGCCAATACTGATGGGTTCACGAGGCGATGTCTCAGTTCACAGAAGGCGCTCTCTTGTTGCGGTCCCCACTTAAACTCCACATCTTTCCTTGTCAGGTAGTTTAGGGGTTCTGCTATCGCAGAAAAACCAGGGATGAATCGTCTGTAGTATGTCACAAGGCCCAAGAACCCTTTCAGCTCAGAAATACTTGTGGGAGTTGGCCAGTCAGGGACAGCTGCTATTTTCTCGGGGTCGGTCTGTATCCCGTCGGCTGACACTACATGCCCCAAGAAAGAAACTTGCCGCTGGAGGAAGATGCACTTTGACGATTTTAATTTCAACCCGGCATCTCGCAGCCTTTCGAAAACAGAACGGAGGCGGGACAGGTGTTCATCAAAGGTGCCTGACATGATGATAATGTCATCTAAGTAGACCAGACACTCTCTCCAAGTAAGACCTTGAAGGGCAAGATTCATCAGTCGGGTGAAGGTTCCAGGCCCATTGGTTACCCCAAAGGGTAGGCAGGTCCACTGAAACATACCCCGATGTGTGACGAATGCAGTTTTTGAACTTGCCAGTACCCCGAGGCTAGGTCAAGGCAGCTAAACCACTTTGCACCACCGAAGGATTCCAAGATGTTATCTGACCTCGGAAGGGGTTGGGCATCTTTAACAGTTACAGCATTAAGCTTCCTGTAGTCTATACACAGACGGTAGCTGCCATCATGCTTTTTGGCCAAGACAATAGGGCTGCTCCAGGGGCTGTTAGATGGTTCAATTCTTCCTTGCGTTAAGAGCTCTGAGAGCTGTCTATCAACCTCGTCTCGTTTAAACGGGGGAAGTAGACGAGGTGCCTGCTTGACTGGGGTGGCTGGACCGGTGTCGATGGTGTGTTCTAACAAATGGGCACGGCCTAAGTTGCCATCCCCAACGGCGAATAGATCTCTGTATTCTTCTAGGAGGCCATTAAAAGATTGCCTCTCCCCCTCTGAAAGTCCAGAGAAGTCAGCACGAATCCCTCGTTCCAAACAGGCGGTTCAGGGGAAGGCGTTTCCACCCGAACATCTTGTTTTGCCTTGTCTTTTGTGTGCAGGTTTCCTCCAACTCGAACAAATTTACTGAAGCGTCGATGTGATCAAGGGGGTAAAACTGAGCCACAGTTTGGCCTGGCCTCAACAAATTTGCCATGCGGACAGGAGTTTTCCCTTCCTTTGGAACGGTCAAGGTGCGTGCTATGCAGAATTCGAACCTGCTTGCGAGCTTTTCCGCTGTGTTTTTCCGGGATCCTACCAGCATCCCAGGAGTCCCGTCGTTCCGCTGAAAACCGGGTTCGAATTTTCCACACAAAACCACTTCGGTGCCCGCTTTTAACTCAACTTCCTCTTCAACTACGACACGGCAGATGCTTGGTGCCTTTCGCTGATAAAAGATTGGGATTTCTTCACCTTGAACCACGAACGTTCCAGCATCGTACAAGATTCGGCAAAATTCCCGTTCGGAGAAATCCGACCCCAGAATACATGCGTGAGGAATGTCACGGATAACCAACATGGGTACTTTGAAAAGTGAATTTCCGAAGCGCACGTTTATTACTGCTCTGCCCTGTACTGCTAATATTTCTCCATTTGCGACAGTCAGCGTCGCATTGAATTTTCGAAGCTTTTCCGGGCGGTATTGACCACTCTTCTTCCACGTTTCTTCATTTAGGATGCTCGAAGTCGCGCCAGTATCCAAAAGGAGTGACAAGCTAGTGTGATTGATCAGACCGGAAACATAAACACCACGGCCGCTCAATACAAACAAGTTTTCCTTTATAAACTCCTTGTCATCGCATGAGCTTCGGGTCTTTGAATTGTTCAAGAAGACTGGTCGACCCTCGGCAGGCCCCTCTGTCCGTTTCCCGATGAACTGAAGCAATCTCGGGCATAATGGCCATAATTCTGACAACGATAACATCTAACTCTTGAAGATCTCCCGAGCGAACGTCTGCGCGGTTCTTCTTGCTGTTTTTTCCAACCTCTCGAGCCGCGAATTTATGGATGCAATCAAGCTCCTTAGCTCTGAGACCTCGAGAGCATTTTTACTCTCCTCTACAACATTCAACTGAGATCGCGGTGGCTTGTTTTCAGCCGAGTTACGTGAAGCTGCACGGGTACTTTCTAGTTGTCGTACCAGTCGAACGGCGGCTGAAAGGCTATCGGATTGTTTGATAAACGACTGTTCACGACATCCATCACTGCAGCAAACACCCTCCAAAAATCGGTTTTCTTCTATTTCCTCCTTGAAACGGTAATCAGCATCGGGGTAGGCGTTCTCGGCTAACTCCAGAAGATTATCAGCGAACATTTATACGTCCTCGTTGCTGTTTTGTTGTCGAGCTCGAAGGAGCAGTTTGTAATCCCCCGGGGATTTACCTGAGTCAACACGGGCCATGACACGCTGCAAAAAGTCCTGATACGAAGCGGTCTCGGAGATTCTGAGAAGTTGAACGGCTCGATATGCTGTTTGGTCTAGCAAGGTGACTAGAAATGCTTTCTTTTTCGCTTCAGGGATGTTAGCCAGCTTTGAATATTCGTCAAATTGCGACAGTCATACCTTGAAATTCTGACCAAGCGAATATGGTTTCGAGCAACATTTCTGGTGATTGAATCGCCAGGACTTGGCTTATCCGAAGACTGTTTAAAAACCTGGGTCATTGCACTAATAAGCTCATTTATGATAGCACCAGTTTCTCCCTGTGGCGGAGCTGAAGTTGTTTCGGTTTTGACAGCGTGACCACCGATGGCTCCCTTCTCGCTGGGCGCGTGGGAAGACATTTTCGGTTCTTTTCCACTGGGACCGGCAGTCTCTTCTTCCTTTCCACTCGTAATGATCTCGTCCGCTGCCACCAATGTAATAAACGGGTAAACAGGGCAACCGTGAAACGTATTCTACGGAACCAAACATACTTTTATTACACACACAAAAGCGGTCACTCTCAAAAGCACACACGTTCTAGCGCGCACAAAGCTGTGTCACGTGATCCTATGCCTACACAGGTAATCCCGAAAGTAGGCCAATATTTCCCCATTTCAATTTTCTAAACTATTCTACCCAGAACATGACACTATTTCAATTTGAGTGATTGATGCCTTCTTAGGTTTTAATCACGACAAATATGTGAATGACTTATTAACAAACTCAAACAAATCTTTGTGGAGTGACGAAACACTTATATATATACATTTTTTGACAGCTTACATGCAGCAATAAACTTACAGCCACTGTAGCTTTGCGAGTCCTGAGAAAACGTTTTCTGGGAGTTGAATGACTTTATTGTTATCAAGACTCCTAGAAATGAAAGCGAGGAAAGCAATGCATAAGAAGCCTTCCACAATGCTAGGTTAACCTTAGTATTCGCTTAACTTAAGACTAGCTTTTAAAGTATACTCAGGAAATTACACCATTCTAATTAAACAAGAACATTTCAATGAGTCCCAAAGCAGCTTTTATTTTGGTTTTACTCCCATGTTTTCCCAATCTTGGCTTTATTCAATTCTAAAATAACAAGAAAGAATGGACAGTTGTTGATTGTTAATAATATCGTAACACCTTTTCACTTCTCTTCAACTGTCAGTGCTTTCTTGTTAAGATCGTTTTTCATATTAATATAGTACCCAGCTCCCTTTTTTTATATAAGAAAACTTTAAAAATGTAACGGTTACTTTTGAAAATGTTTGTAGAAAAGCATACCAGCCGTCAAGCTAATATAAAAT
Source organism: Montipora foliosa (assembly GCF_036669935.1). Lineage (NCBI taxonomy): Eukaryota > Metazoa > Cnidaria > Anthozoa > Scleractinia > Acroporidae > Montipora > Montipora foliosa. The sequence goes on from NW_027179785.1 coordinate 253,878, forward strand.
GCATTTTTTTAAAAACGTTTACCGACGTCTGTATTTTATTCAAATGTAGTTTATGGAGATAAATTTTCCTGAGCATTGATCCAGAACATTTTGATAACGTATCATAACATAAAAATCTAAGTGTTCTAAGTGTTCTCGCGTATTATTCGGAATTAATATACTTTTATAGTGTTCTGAGAATTGTTAAAGTGGAAGACTGCTTGAGAAACAACTGCGTAATTGTTCCTGGTACCCACTTATTACAAATTCATTCGATATCTTATCATTTTCAACAGGTTAAGGCCCCGTACACACGTACCCGGATATTATTGTATCTGCATTTTTTCCGGAATAAAAAATATCCGCGTCCACATGTAGCGTATTCCAATGGCTTTCGAATCGTTTTCCCTGCCCACAGGTATCCGGATGCACTCTTGGTTGTTAATAATGCGCAAAGTCGTATGTTGGCAGCATTTCCTCTGTTTTGTTAACGAGTTTCAGGAGAGAATCTTTCAAGGTCCAAGGTCGATACGCCATGTTAGTTTAAGGACGGTGCCTACTAATTAAAGATATTTTTGCCCCGGTGTGTGATTATGCAGGAAATGTAGGTCTTAGCAAGTGTTATTGAAATCCCAAAAGAAAATTGGGTGTAACCACGCATTTTTAAAAGATAATTCATGAATAATATTTATAAAAAGCTTTAAAATACAAAGCAATGTATGGCGTTCTTTCTCAAATTGAAGCTTAATTATCTCTCAAAAATGCATGGTTACCCCCTATTTTCTTTTTGGATACCAAGAGTACTTACTAAGATCTATTTTCTCCGGATAGTTTTAAACCGCGCAAAAATATCCCTGTATTAGTAAGCATCGGCGATAGGAAATCCGAGTACCTAGAGATGCGCAGAACGTATGCGCAATGACATTAGTAGGCACCGTCCTTAAAGACAGGATCCTATAGTGTCACATTGGCGAATTCGAAAATTTGCTGATACGACCGTCCACTCGTATCCGAATTCGCAGTGTATTCAAAAATTTGCACCCTGAAGACCGTATTCGAAAATTTCCGGATACGGCTACCTCATTCGGCAGATAGGTGAGCACGCAAGCCCTATTGCGAAAAAAAGATGTGGATACAAAAATTTCCGAATATGTGGACAGGGCTTAAAAAAGTAACGACTGTCTTTTTTATTATAGTTTTCTAAAAGTAGTTTTAAAGTGTTTCTTCTGCACAAAAATGCGAACCCCAAGGTCAAATAAAAGGTTACGTTGCACAAAAAAAACAAAAAAAAAAACAACAACAACAACAACAACAAAAAAGAGACAGTGGAATGGCCTTTTTAGTCGTAAGCTTAGAAGGCCAAGCTCCAAATGCAATATTTCTCCATCTCATTTAAAACAGCTGCGTCAGTCACTTATAATTTACTCAAACAAATCTTTGTGAAGTTACCAGGCGCATAGACATATACTTTTTTTGAAACATTATTTGGGGCATTATACTTATAGCCGTTGTATACTTGTGAGCCCTGCCCTTTTCGGGGAGTTCAGTTATGTTAATGTATGAGAAACCTTCCCCAAACCTGATCCTTAAAAAAAAATTCTTAATAATATCACTTTTTAATGGCAACTTAGCAACATTACTCAAAGTAGTATGGTAGGGATCATCCGCCCTATTTTGCCAGCACCTTGAAAAAATGGAGGTTGTATTTAACTGATACCCACTATACTACTAGGAGTGATGTTTCCACTATTTTAAGAGAGTTTAAAGTTCGCAACACAGCCAGTGCCGGTACTTTTTTTTTTTTTTTGGTCGCATCCTCTAGTGGTACGATTTTTTTTATCAGGTTTCCCACGACCCCACCGCGCGCCAGAAACGAAAAGGCAATCTCTTAGTCGTCGAAGGAGGAAAGGACCACAAGCAGGAGGTCGGGCCGCTAGTCTTTAGTCGTCCAGCAATTTGAAATGGACGATGTCCCATCCCATCGCAACCAGCATTCTAAAGGGTTGCGTGTTGGGTAGGTGGTATCTCTGCCTGTAATCCTTATACATGGGTTTTATTTTAATCCGAATCCAAAGCCCCACTTTTTGTTTGAGGTATATCGCATTGCGCGCGAGGCATACCATCAGTGCGATCTTTGTAGTTCACTACGTCTAAGGGTTGCACCAGTTTTTGGTCTGGTTTGTTTTTTGCACCCCTTAGCATCGCCTCCTTTTTTGACAAACTGCGTAATCGATATCATGCCTCGTTGCAAAGGCATCTGTTTTGCCAGTGGGCTGTGGATAAATTAATGAGACTTCACCGTTGTCTGGATCGTTTTTTTTTTTGTTGTTTGTCAAGTGGGTTGTAAGGTCCAGTGTAATTATGGTCGGGCAGGGCTATAAAAAATATGGGAACAGTTGCCATTTTGGACAGCAACAACAACAACGACTAGTTTCTCCATTAATTAGACACAAGCATTACAAGATGTTATAAATACGACAGAGAAAGTCGGTAAACAAGGTGTCCGAAAAAGCTAACGAAGGAAACTAGTCTGGTGCCCATTCTTGTACTTCGAAAAAAAAATACAAAATATGTTGTGGAATGGCATTTGGTCTTAGGCATTAAATGCCAAACCCCAAGTTGTATACCTAAAAGCGGTATCAACTACTTCTCAGAAGTTCATTTCAGCTGTGTGAGTAACTTTTCAGCTAACTCATACAAATCTTTATGGAGTGATCAGGTGACTAGCGATATATATTTTTGAAAGATTATTTGGGCCACTATACTAGATAAATGAAAAAGAAATTTAAATGCATTAGAGGTCAATTGAAGGGGACTTCATTCTGTTTTAACGGCTTTAGCTTGGCTTATGTGCCACAGATGAACGCTAATCATTGTTCGAATTTTGCTCCATGATTTTACAAAAGAAAGGACCGGATCCATGAAGGTGCAAATCAAGTTTACGTATCTAAGTTGCTTTTTCTCTGCCATTATTGTGGAACAGCTTGCCTGTAAAGACTATAAAGACTTATTTATTTAGGAAGGCTTTTGCCTGTTATTGTTAGATTGACTACTTTTTAAATTATTAATTTCAAGGATTCTTAAGTATATTTTATTGTAATTATTAGGGGTAATTTTAGTTGTAAGGCGCATTGGATCATATTCAGACGTTAATTTGCGGCTAATAAGTAATAAATTATTATATTATTAATTATTATTATCATTTTTCCATCGAAGTTTTCATTCGACAAAACGGTGAATATCAATGAAGATTGCCGTCATATTTACCTTGGAGACAACCGTTGACCAAACTCAATAATAGCACTTGTGAGGTTCTGGGGAAAGTAGTGTGTCGGTGAGTACTTTGAATTTTATTGCAGTAAATTTAAAGGTTGTTTAGAATTCCTTCACTAACCTGCACAGAACTGCAAAGCATCTCATAAGTGACAAACCCAGCAGCTCACGACTCAGCTCATGGGAAAACTAACTTGTTCTCTTTCCGTTCACGGGTCAATTCTATGAGTTAAGTGGTTATTTTAGATTTACCTTGACCAACCTCGGATTTCTAGAGTATTTTTAAACATGTTTTGCTTCTCAGTAATACGTTCGGGAACCGGATTTTATTCGTATTGTTATCATTTTAGTCAAGAAAGTAGAACTGCTTAGAATGCCTTTATTATTTTTTCGACAACCAATATGGATTTATTACATACTTCAAGACCTTTTCTGTATTTTACTGACAGTCTTCATTTGCTTTAAATTATTGGTTGTTACTAATGGAATAATCAATAGGCTTTTACCAAAAATAACAACTGTAAGAGCATTCGACGAACCCGTTTCACTATCATTTCCCCCACGTTTGCCACACTTTCTTTGCCATCGGTTTCAATTTTAGAAATTTAACAGAATTTATGAATCTTCATACGTAGAACGTTTTGGAAATGATTCCGTTGCCACATGACGTTGAAGGTACGCCATTTTGAGTTGGAGACTACCATGTTGGAAGTGAGGGAGACGTCAAATATTTACCAATAACGTCAACAAAGAAACGACATTTTCTTTAAAAATTCGTAAACGAAGACAAACAAAACAAAACAAAATTTTGACATGTCAAAATCCTATTGAAATTTTAGGAAATGTCAGGAAATTTGCTGATCGTTTGTTCAACCACTTCAAAGCTATGAATATTAAACGTTAGCGTCCATCCCAACCATCCCCTCAAGGAACTAGGACTAATTAAGGTAAAGCTATGAACCATTCGGTAAGGTAATTTGGGGCTTGCCAAAGCCTCCGAGAGATTGGCACACCTCTATGGGTAAAAGCAGTGCTAAACAACTCCTGGCACAGCACATAAAAGATAAACATTTGCTTTTGTTATCACAGATTCGTCAACTTTAATATAGCCAATAGCACAATCATCTTTTGGGCGAGGGGGAACGGGCCATGCTCATAAGCAGGATCATTGTTGAGACTGTGCGTGTTAGCGCCGATTACAAGAAAGTTTAGGGGGTCCTGAGACAAGGTCCTCTTAAGAGATGTTTTGCAATTGTGTGCAGGTTTAGCTTGGATGAATTCTAGATTTCACAACTCTTATTGCAATAAGATTCTAAATCCTCACCGACACACTCCTCCTCACCCAGCTGTCAACTGTACCTCACAAGTGCCATTATTGAGTTTGGTTAGCGGCTGTCCCAAAAGGTAAATATGGCGGCAATCTTCATTGATGTTCACCGTTTTGTTGAATGAAAACGTCGATGGAAGAATGATAATGACAGAGAAAAACCAACTTAGATACGTAAACTTGATTTGAACATTCAGGGATCCAGTGCTTAGGCAGCAAAGATCGTCGTTTTTGTAAAATCATGGAGCGAAATCCGAACACTGATTAGCGTTCATCTGTGGCAGGTAAGCCAAGCTGAAGCCGTTAAGAAGAGGGTTTATTTTCCTTCAATAATCCTGTAATGCATTTAAATGTCTTTTTCGTTTATTTAGGTTTGTTGGTGCAACGTTTCCTGTCAAAGAGCCTTTCAATATACAGCTATTTCAATTTACGTTCTCGGATCAAAGCTTCAAGCATACGCGACAAGACCGAAAGGTGGTATGGGTAGATTAGAATTAATTTTAGGCTTTCGTGGTTGTCGGCGAGAAATGGACATGGAGGCTGAAAATACAATTTGTATTGCCTTGCACGTCTTAATAAAGAGCAACAAGAACAGATATGACACCTATTGCTTAAAAGCGGTTCCTCTTTTTGAAACTGTTAAAGGACTAAAAGAATACCTTGTTCAGAGAAGCAGAGACGAGCTTAAACCAGCCACGACTGGCGAAGATTTTACGCTTGGTTACTTCGGTGAAGGAAACAAGAAATTTACGATCAAGTCAGAACTTCAACTGGTAGAGGCTTTATCATTGGTAAAACGGGGGATGGTTACGTTGTGGGCGGACCCACATTTACCTAAACCTGGAAAACCACAGGGCCACAGTTCAGCGTTGGCAACGAAAAGAAAAGGTATGTCACAGCGCGCAGTGTAAAATTTTTACTCTGATTTTATTTAATTCTTCTCGTGCTTGTTTCGTTTTTTATTTTTCACTTGACTCAAGTATTATTTCTTTTTTGTCTAGCGTCTTCTGTTCCTGACGATGCCGAGGAAGACGAGAGTAGTTATGAAGATCGTCTGTCAAGGCTAAGAGCTAATCACAAACTGCCCGAGTTTAAACTACGGTGCTGGGCGAGAATGTTGGTGAGCAACTTTGAATTTCCCCTTTTGAGTTCTGCAAAACTAATGGACTTCATCCGATTGCCGTCATAGTATTTCCTAATGTTTTGTTTCAATGTCATGGTGCAAAGCTATACCGTGTGCCCAAGTCATCTCCTTTAACATTTTTCTCAAAATTATTTGTAATTTCACATGAAAAGTTTCCTCATTATCTAGTGTACGAACTCCACGCGCCAACTCCTTTTTTTTTATTTATGCAACTCTTGGGGCTTTTACCGCTATAAATTTCGGACCAAAAATAAATATCCTAATTAAATACCTCTTCCAAATTAACGGTAAGAAAGAGGAATTCGTTATAATGACCCACAGTATTTCATAATAGTGTTTTTAGTGAAATTTTTATTTTCCCGACGGAGACCATACATGTATTTTTTTACAAATGAAGTCG
>NW_027179785.1:265000-277500 GCF_036669935.1 Montipora foliosa
AAATCTTTGTAAAACGACCAGGCGCAGCATGATATATTTTTTGAAAGGTTATATACATTTGGGGCACTATACTCACAGCCATATCAGACTTGTGAGCCCTAAGAACACCTTTTCATAGAGTTCACGTACTTCATTGTCATCAAGGTATCTAGAAATAAAAGCATGGAAAGCAATGCCTAAGAAAAGTTTTGCAATGCTACGTTAAATTTACAAGTAATAATTTATCTCAACTCTACGTTTAATTAAAGGCATACTTGGCGACATTACACAACTCTAATTGAGCTAAAAGAGTGCAACGAGTCCTGATGTAGCCTTTTCTTTGGTTTCGCTGCCAGCTTTCGCTGATCTTGATTCCTGATTCATCAGGGAATCGGATAAAACAGTTTGGAATATCCTGGTGATATTGCAATATACCGAGAATGGGGGAAAGCTTGTAGTAAAACCCGGGATTAGTAAGAACTTTAACTTGAGTTCTCACCAGAGCTGTTCATTCACTAATTAACCTGCTACTAGGAGACACCAAACGGTAACTTCAATCCAGTTGTTCTTAGTCCCAATAAGTTCCCATGGCAATCATAACGGCTTAGATCTCAGAGCGGCAAAATCAAACGAAAACGGACGACATTATACCATTAGGTATCAATAGTGTTTTTGACGTAAATTGTTTTTCAAATTGGAGGAGCGTATGAGATCTCTATGGCAAAAAGGCTTTTAATTATTATTATTATTATTTTTTTAACGCAATTCTATCTGCAGTGAACACATCCATAACTTGACTGCATGGTGATAAACTTGCAGCTGTTTTAGCTTTGGAAGTCCGCGTCGGACAAAACCTTTTCTTTTATAGTTCATTTCTGTTCAAAAATATAAAAAGCGAAACAAACAAAGAGGAAAGAAAGAACTGTGACGTGAATTTATTGTAAACAACACTTATACGGCTTGTCTTGATGTTTACTTATTTCATACAAGAAAATTCCTGCATTCTTACAATCGAAACTAAAACTGAGAAAGTAGCACTATGACGAATGCTCGTGCATGTTATCAAATACCATCGTTAGGCTTTGACTATTCATGGTATGTCTTATTTCTGTGTTAGAATAATTATGACCCTGTGTGTAAAAGATGATCGGCTATTTGCATTAAAGAGTTTTTTGGTTGCTGCTTGTTATAATGTGAATTGTCCATTACTGTACCGTTCGTTTCATGGACGTGTCAGGTTACCGAATCTACGTAAGCTATCTTTTCTAAAATACTGGGAGGCGGACGAGCTGAGCAGTGGAGCCTTATTTGCCTTACCACCACCAGAACCTCTTGATATTCATGGCTCAAACGCTGCAGAAAAGTGGAAGGAATTTGAGCAAGCATGGAGAAATTATTCGGTAGATATGAAATTGCATCAGGAACCAAAGATCGTACAGATTGCGACGTTGTTGACAGTGATCGAGGAGCCGAAGCTAGAATTTTTTTCTCCACGTTTACGTTGAGCGATGATAACCGAGACAGAATACAGCAGGTGTTAGAGAGTTTTGCTGCTTATTGCCAGCCGCTGAAGAATGTTCCTTTTGAAAGATACAAGTTTTACCAAGAGAAAATGACAGGACAGAGAGGGAGGCTCGGGGCGTTGGCCGGGATATGTCATGTCCACGAAAGTTATTTTTAGACGAGCGGGTCTGTCTTCCGAGACGTCCTCATGCAGTCATCGACAAACGTTAAGTCCACATCGTCCGTCAGCACATGAAATCTTTGCTTTTCTTTCAAACATCAGACCGAGGTTGGCCTGCATGCGGACGTCTCGGAAGACAGACTTCCGCTAGAATAAAGACTTCCGCTCGTCTAAAAATAACCTTTGTGGACATGACATATCCCAAGGGCTGGACTGAGAGCATCCCTCTCTGTCCCCTCATTTTCTCTTGGTTTTACTTTAGAATGCAAGAAGGGGTGGTTAAGAAAGGCTCAGAAAAGCTTATGAGGGAAATTCCAGGAAACATTAACCTCTGGGAAATTCAGAAGACAGCATTAAAGGGGAACAGCACACATTCTACAGAAGGTCCTATCCATCAAGTGACAAAACTCCCAAGTGCCCCAGGTCCAAGGTTTGGACTCGGTCCCTGGAGAAGAAACGGAGTCTCATGAACTGAACACCTATGATGACAATGATAATGATAATAACAATGATAATGATAATGATAATGATAATAATAATCACAATGAGAATGAGAATGAGAATGAGAATGAGAATGAGAATGAGAATGAGAATGAGAATGAGAATGAGAATGAGAATGAGAATGAGAATAATAAAATCTTACTCCAAAGGATGGCTTAGTTCAAAGGAAAGTTATCGATTCCATCACGCGATGCACTTCCTCTAAAGACGCTCCCAAGGAAGAGGAAAACTACTGAAACAACCAAGGAGAAGGAACCAACCTCGTTCCCAGGGTCTCTTTGTCGATGAGTAGAGAGGCCCTGGTTGGGGCTGGTCACGTAATTCTGCTGGAGCCATTGTTATATTTTGACCTGCAACTGGGCGAAAGCGGTCGTCTGGCCACAAAATCAAATGCGTTGTGATTCCCTTCCCAGCAATGATGACAGGGCTTACACTGACACCCCTCCCCAAACAGGCATTCAAAAGATTTCCTAGCTTTTGGGAGACACGTGACCAGACCCAACCAGGGTCCGCCGTCGATGACAATGGAGACCCTGGGAACGAGGTTGAAAGACGAACTAGGCTATCAGTCTGGAAAAGCTAAAAGGGAGAAACAGAGATAGGCTTTAAACTTGTGAGAACTTTAAACTTTAAATTTGATGACGAAGAGGAAGAAGGTTCTCAAACAACCATCAGTGGAAAAGCGTTTTTTGAGGTTTTCAAAGAAGTATGGATTTAATTTAACTAATGCAAAAGGTACTAACAACCAAAAAAAAAATTGAAGAAATCCAACCAACTTTAATCTCAAAGAAAGAAAAAACAAAAAATACTACCATCCACAAAAAAATTATTTACCTTAAAAAATATAGAGAAGCGACGAATCAATGGGAAGCAGATGAAAAATAAATGTATCATAAATCAAGAGTAAACGTACATTCTGACTCATCAAATGAAGAGAAATGTTTGATTCAATCAGAGATCATTTAAAATCTTATCTTTTTACGTGACAAAAATGTACCTAAAGTAAGTAGTTTAATATTTGCTTAAGTTGAAAACTTAACAGAAGCATAAACGAAATTAGACTTTTAAAAGGGAAAAAAATTTTCAACTTCCCTAATTGATCTTTAAAATGAAGGCAGTCATCAATATTAAAACAATGATAATTTTTGCTGGCGATGGTCAATAATACCCAATAGAAAAAAATGTGGAAAGAACTACACACTTTAAAAAGAAAACAGATTTATTTTTTTCCGGTTTCAGTTTTCCATTTGCAGTTAAATACATACCGGGAACTATAAAAGAAAAAAAAAAGGAAAACTGCTAATGATTTCCCATGCCTTCATGAAGTTTCTTTAGATTATGATCCACAAAAACTACACGATTATCACAATGATTTTCCTCTTCCCCCCGATAATTTACCTGTAAATAATGTAAAAAAAAAAATCCGTATCTCGGCTCAAGGCAAAAATATGTCCTAACTATTGAATATTTAAGGCTTTCTCTTCAACTGGAGATAAAAGTAAACATTTTAAGGGATTACATTCAATGAAGAAAAACGGCTTAAACCACATATTGTAAAAAATACAAAATTGAGAACAGAATCAAAGAACGAATTTGCCTATTGGCTAACTCATACAAGTCCTTGAGGAGTGACCAGGCGCCTACAAATATAATTTTCTAAAAGATTATTTGGACAACTATACTTACAGCCATCGCAGACTTGTGAGCCCTGAGAACACCTTTTCTGGGAGTTCACTTATTTCATTGTCATAAAGACCTCTAGAAATAAAAGCATGGAAAGCAACGCATTAGAAACATTTTTCAAAGCTACGTTAAAGTAGTACTTATTTATCTCAATACTACTTTAAGAGGTGTACTTGGCAACATTACACAACTGTAATTGAACGACAACAGTACAATGAGTCCCGATGTGGCTTTTATTTTGATTTCGTTCCCAGCTTTCGCTGATATCTGTCAATTCCTGATTCATCAGGGAATCGGATAAAACAGTTTTGAATATGTTATTGCAATATACCGTGGATTGGGGAAAACTTGTAACAAAACCCGGGATTAGTAAGAACTTTAGCTTGAGTTTCCACCAGAGTTGTTTATTCACTATTCAAACTGCTAATAAGGGATAACACCAAACTGCAACCTCGTCCCCAGGGCCTTCTCCTCGACGATTTTCAAAAGCGTGGCTCGTCGGAAGAAGACCCTGGGCGAGACTAAACTAACACCATTCCAGATTGGCCCATGCATTTATACGAACAGGCTGATTGGTTTAAATACATTCTAAAGCAGTATGGCGGATGTGGCGAGTGTTAATACGTATAAGAAAGGGTTATAGGAGGTTGTACTGCAGTTTAGTTCAAGCGATGTTGAATCAGACTGCCGGTAACGATTCGAAAGGGTTGTCGTTTCCGCTAGATTTTTATCCAAGTAGAAATAAACCGGGGGAAATATAAATAACAAGCATTTACTTGAAGTACCCAATGTGCCGACAGCTAGCGAGCTGCAGCGCGCCACACGCGGCCTTATGTGCTGTTATTTTCTGTTCTATATTTGATTTTCTGAGTACGGAAACAAAGTACAGCTATCGAGAGCCGGGATAAGAGAGTTTTAAGAGTTTGTTATGTTCGAATTTCAAATCTAAAAGGAGAGCTTAAGCAACGACGACGGCAATGGCAACTAGAACGTCATCTCAAAATATAAATTCACGTTATTGTTACACTTCGTGATTATCTCAACCTTCTTAATATGACAAGGGTGTGGTAATTCCTCAAAAATGGCACTGGTGGGAACGTCGGTTAAATTAGGGGAGAAAATGAAAATTTATCCTCAAGTGCTAACGTTCTTCATAAAACTTCAAATTTTGGCTATTTCACGTTGTTGTTTTGCTGACGACGGCAAAGAAATAGACAAAAGTGAAAAGCGCACGTGCAGGGCGTGCAAAGCTTTTTATTTTCCCGCTAAACATGCAAATTTGTGACGTTCTCGTTGCCGTCGCCGTTGTCGCTGCTTAAGCTCCCTATTAGGAAGTTTAAGATCTGCGACGCGACGGTAACGAAAACGTCATTTTAAATTGCAAGTTCAGGTTTATTAATCTTTTTCGTCATTGTGTCGTCTTGTCTAACTTCTAAAAACTGGTGTAACTTTCCAGGAACTGAATTAGGAGGTGCGGTATTGAGTCTACGACAAATTGGTCATTTCACGTCGCAGATTTGCCGAAAACGTGAAAGAAATGTACAAAAACTAAAAATGCAAGTACGGAGCGTGCAAAGCTATTACTTTTGCTCACTAAATAAGCAAAATTTGTGACGTTTTTGTTGCCGTCGTATCGTAGATCTTAAACTCCCCATTGACACAATGCGCAAAACAGAAATGTCATTAGCATCGAACATGCGGCTATTGCTATGTTCGAGTTCACAAATCGAAAATTGTTCAGTGTTGTCTGTTCTCTTATAGACGACGATATGCGTTACAACAGTGGTGAAAGAGAGGCAGTGTGGCTCAGTGGTTAGCGCGCTTGCCTCGAGATCCTAAGATCCACTCGTTGAATTTGATCCTGGTTGTCCCAGCTGCACTTGTAGATAGCCAACCAGTTTGCCTCCGGCCAGTTGGGATTCTTAACAGGTGTTGCTGTTGTGTTTCATTTGCCCTGAAAAGCACCTATGGGGAGCGGTCAATTAAGTATGTATTGTATTGTATTGTATTGTATTGTCAAAATGTTGTGGACTCACGAGGCGAGGCAGGTTGAGTCCACAACAAATTTTGACCCCTGTGATGGCGAATATCGTTGTCGATAAGAGTACAGACAACGCTGAACCACTTTCGATTTGTTTTTTACCACGATATTCAACTCCAAAGAAAGTGTTTCTTTTGAAAGGGTGACCAAAATCAAGACACAAAGAGAGAGTAAGCGTTGTCTATAACTTTCTCGCAGTATGATTGGTTTATTTCCCAAAAAAAAAACGTTCCTGATTGGCTACTACATTGCGTGACAAATTGACGCGAGCATGGCGCGTACAGCATTGTCTAGACTCTTATCGACAATAGCAAATTAGCCAATCAGATGACGAGATTACAGGCAATTGTTATAAAAATTCAAACATAAAATAAAGTTCTGCTCGTTACTGTATTGAACTATGGTGCCTTTTTCGCAGTACCCGGGAAAAATGGTTCCTGTTTTATTCTGTCAGAACATTTACATTCAAAAAACATTAACGAACATTCCACTGATGAAGGGCACAGTCCCGAAACTTCTGGACATTTGTTAATATTTTGGCACTTTCAGCAACATTCTCAACTTTCATTTACGTTCCTTACTGTCTTAATTAGTTTTTTTTACAGGTGGGGACCATGTTTCAAATCTTGTTTTGCGTAGTGCACAAGAGAACGGGGGAAAGAGATCATTTATGTTTAGTAAATTTTTTTCACAGAAGAAATGCGCAGATTTACGAATGAATACAAAAGAATTTTCCCTTCATTGCCTTTTTTCCTGTCTGGCCTCCTCGCCATGGGAGAAGGGAGATCCGAGGATATAGGTAACACTTGCTTATTGTTTACTGTAGATTAAGTGCCATAATTTGATGAACCATGATCTTAACACTGAAAGGGGGCAATAAAACGTTTATGAAAGCTGCTGCACATATCTTTTAATGTATGCCACAAGCCAAGGCAATCTCAAAAGTAAGGTTTATAGGTGCATGATAACATTCCAGCAAAGTATTATTTACTCGTAAAAAAGATAAATAAAAATTACATATTCACAAGTACCGTTCTTTGATCTAGGCAATTAACTATATATTTATTGCATTGTAAACTTTTGTATTATTCAAGCTTTCGCAACCTTGTCTTTAATCAATGTTGGCATAATAAAGCCATGTTGAAAGACTTTGCTCTGTGTATATGTCTACATTTTGTGTTGATAAGCTTTATACCACTCATTTGAAACCTTTATGTTCTTCAAAGGTGTTTATACCCAGATGACTGGATGAGGCCTGGAGTAGTGGTTAGAAAGGTTTTCCCAGCATTACTGTTTCCAAAATTGATTGTTTCTTTGGTGACAGCAGTGAATAAAATTATCAGCCAGTAAGATGTAGCAACAAATTGCAACAAGCAAATTTTGTTTGTCAATCAACGACTTCTACGTTTTTGTCATTTAAAATTTATAACAAACACACAAGTAGTGTTTTAAAATCGCATCTCAAAACATAAAGAGGAAATTTGAAAATATTATGCTTACCAGTAGCCGAGTCTTTTGGAAAAAAATTCAAAGTTTATAGAAAATGTGATGAAACAGTTTACAAAGTTTGTGCTATATATTTTCAATCAAAACTAAAACTAAAGAACAAACATGGAAATCATGAAAACACTAGGATTTTCTTCTTATTACTTGATGGATTATTAATAAGATGGAAAAGGGATCAACTCCAAGGCTGTCTACTAATGTAAACAACATTAAAGGCTGTTCATTCAAGTAATAAATAATTTGTGTGACAAAAAAGTGTGGTAAAAAAAAATATATATACTTCCACCAAGGATTGTTATTTGGTTTGTTTTCCTCCCCACCTTGAGTTTCCAGTTTAGCTTTATACTTTCCTTTTAAACATTTGGCTATTAACAGTCCCCCTGCCCTCTCGCAATTGTCAATGACCATCCTTGATACAAATTATATAAAAATGCATGTGAGAGGAACATTGAAGAATCACGTCTGTTCTACAAGATCATTATTCACTGACAAACACTATATTTTGTGGCAGCCAATTCAAATTGGATGATAAAGCAATTATAAAAATTGAAATGGTTGTTAAAATGTAGTGTTTGTAAGTGTCTTGCATATCATTATAGGTGAACAGTAATTGTGTACAACCACTTGAGAACAAAAACAATTGTTCAGTATTCCTCACACACTTTATTTATTACTGGCATAATGACCTCAGCATGCTTCTTCTCCCATATAGGGAAGGTGGGAACAACACTGGAAACAACGTTGAGGGCGACAAAGTGCAAGAGATTTGTAACTGCGCCACAAAAAGTGCTGTCCAGGGAATCGGGGCCAACAAGGTTGCAAATGCTATTATGTATTAAACAGCATCACAGGCAGCCCATGTGGTCCAACAGATCAAAACCAGGTTTCATCATTTAAATAAAGTTCACCCTCAGTCCCAGGCTCATTCAACCAGAAGTTTTCATGATAATAAAAAGCTCATGTTTCAAGGACTTGAGGAAGTCATGCTCCTTCCTAGTATGGGCAAACCGCAGCCATGAAAGTTTCCAAAATCTTGAAATCTCGCCACTGATAATTTTACACATGGAAAAGTTCTTCTCCTGGCTTGACAAACAGAAGAAGCATATTTTAATGGGGTTAGACTGAAAAACATATGATTTCCATTTTATTTAAATCGTTGACCAGAACATACATTGTATACAATCAGAATCTTATCCAGAACTGTTCTTGAGGTAGCTAAAAACAGTTTCCAGCTGTTAGATTTTCGTGGGTTATTATAACCACTCCTTATCAGTGACTTGATGCTAATCATTGGTGAACTGGTTGTTATCATTTGTGTGACACAATAGGTTACCATAGCAACAGCATGACCTACTAAGAACACCCTTAATTGCAGCTCTAGGGGCTTATAATTCAAAAACAGCACAGTGAAGTATTTTTATATGACAGAATGATAAGACAACTTTACGTTTAAAAAAAATCTGTAGATGGGCAATTCCACATGAGACTAGAGAAAGGTCCATTTTTTGAAATTAGTTTACAGATACAAATATGGTATTAATTACAGAGAATATAGATTGCTCTTCCTGAAAGCAAGGTTTTGGGCACAACCAGGGTGCCAGTGTTTCAGGGGGGTGCAGTTAAAGCAGATGTCAGCTTTTAACGTTTTACTACAATCATCCAACATGAAATGCTCGACTGATTATTTCTCAGTACAACAATCTTTAATTTCCTTTTTCTTATATTTGCAAGAAACTCTTTACCAAATCACTTATATTTATACTTATATACTTATATATAATTATATAAGCGATGGTAAAGTTTATTCTCATTAAATCCCCTGATGAGTGGGCGACCACGAAACAGGCATGTAGGGATGAACTTGTAGTCTATTTGTCTTTTTCTTCCATATATAATTATATACTTATATTTATTTTAACCTTACTATTTTAGTGGAAAAATATCTTTGTGGGTCAAATATCATCATGGACGTAACGTTGAGTTTAGACAATGCAGTGTTCGACACTAACGTTCTTACTAATTTGCCCTTTGGGCAACCAGCTTCCTTTTTTTTTTTTTGTTGCCCATGGGTGTTTTTAGATTGCCCACTCTCTAAAGACCTGTTTCCCATTAAAACTCAAAGGAGGCTTGTACAAAAAAAATTGTCCACAAAGGAGAATATCATTAAAAGCTATAACAAACTGTTACCTGATAATTTGGTGTTCACTAGTCACTTAAATGGTAAAGTAGGAAATGCTTTGTAACCAGATAAAAAAGTAATCAACCAAATTTCAAGAAATAAACGGACAACTAGATAAATATCAGTGAAATCTAATTTTAACTAAGTGATCATCAGGAGTAGTGTGCACTGAATATGATGAAGTGGCTGAACGATCAATGCAGAAAGAAAATTAATAAACAACTTGTTGGGCTAACTGTAAATTTGCAGTGTTCAGGACTGCCAATTTCTGAAAAAATCAGGTCTTTTAGCCGTTCGCCAGTGTTCGGCCAAAAGGAAATCGCCCTTTGGGGTTCAAATTCAGTTGAAGCAACCCCTTCAACACCAATACGTAGCAGAGAGTCAAGTGCAACTGTGCCTCATCGTGACCTTTCACAACACGCAGTCGCATGGGAAGAACAAGCAAAATTTCAATCAACATTAAAACGTTACAGAATCTTTGAGTGAAATCTGTTAACTCTAATTGCCATACTGCTTGCTTTCTGAGGTTCTCTAGTTGTTCTACACAAGGACTTTTAAGTCTAGCCATTCTGACAGTGCCGCCTTTTGGTTTAAAGTCATTCCTTTCAAGCAGCTGCTTAAAGTGGTCAGAAAGAGCATTGATTTCTTCTTCACCAAAGGCAGACAGTTGCTCATGATCATTAGACCAATGCCCAACTTCCAGAATCTTTGCTGCAGTAAGGACAGGATCGCTCTCAAAATTGTCAAACCTGTTGGCCAAATACTGGCCTATGGCATTAAAAAACCCTGTTCTTCAGATTGGTCAGCTCTCCATCATCATTCAAGTGCTTGTTCAAAGTGACAGTTTCAAACACATTGCCATTGAGAGACTGCTCAAACGTTCTAGAATGTATACCAGATCTTGCAAGCAATGCATTTAAAGCCAGCCTGGTGCGCTCTAGGGCGTTTATTCCAACATGCTTAAAACCATTGCTAGCTTTTACACCATCTGCATCAGACTTCTCTACACCCTGGACTGTTGCGTACTTATTTACAGCTAAACCATTTTCAATCGTTCGTATAAATATAATTTCTTCTTCAATAACGCCGCAGTCAACTGCCTGATCCGCCATGCAAGGGAAGAGAAAAGGTCGTCAGGCAGTAATAGCCTGGATAAATTCTTTGCAGCCGTGGTCGTTCAGGTAAGTCTCTCCTAGGTCCAGACCATTCTTCATTTGAAGCCTATATAACTCTGGGAACTTTGCAAATGACAAATTGTATTTACTTATAAAACAGGCAGTGTTGAAAAGTTTTATCAGCTTTTCTTGGGTCTGAGAATTCATAGCGGAGCTCCGCGCGCGTGCGGGGCATCATTGTTAAGAAAATATGGTAACCCATCCATGTGAGAAAATTGGGTTTTATAGCCGTGACGTCATGAAAGTCCGAACGTCCGCCCCTTCATGTATGCCAATGTGACCAGTACCCGTAACCATATCACGGGCTCAAGTTTAGAGATCATCGAGGAAGCAATACTCCATTTGACACTGTAGCTAGTTTACAGTATACATCTTTGATGTTGGACATCAATGTTATGGTCAATTGGCACCTGTCAAAACAAGATATCCGCTGACCAGTATCACGTGACCATATCGCGGGCTCAAGTTGTACCTTATCGAGGTCAGCTGTTTTTCTCTTAAGTTGCCCGCTGACCAGGGACTGGTTGCTGATTGGATCGCAGGCTCAAGGTCAGGCACACACACACATGAACGAGGTTTAATTTTTCGCGCTCTTTCTGTGGCTCGACGCGGCTAGACAGCCATTCTACGTCAGCAAAAGTTCATGACAGTCGATGCTTTTCGTGTTCAGGTACCGTTTGAAAAATATATTTTTCTTGCATGTTTCGCTGGTTTCAGTCCAGGTTTAACATAATATAGCTGTGGTCACAGGACACACTGGTGCTACGTAGTTATTCAAGTCAAGCATTGGAGCGATATAAACTTAAGCTGAGTGTTTATTTTAATTTTGTTTAGGGCTGCTTTTTGCAGTTTTTGGTATGTCTTAAGATGTTTAATTTTGAATCTACTAAGGTTGCAAGATGCCTGGACGGCCTATGACAGACGAACAGAAACGAAAGAAGAGAGAAAGAGAACGAGAACGACAAAATGGTACACCAGTAATAGCTTAAAGTTGGTGGAAGAAGTTACTCCGCAAATTCTTTTCTTGGACACTAAACCGTTTGTTATGTCTACGGATGAGTTATTTTAAGTGGATGCATAATTTCCTTTGTTCAGGAATGAAACTCGAATTTTTATTGTTAACTAGAATTAAATAACAATCATCTGTACTCTTTTTGGACAGAAATAATCGATCCGTTGCTGGTTTGTTTGGCTTTAAAATGCGAGCGAACAACATGTCTTTTTACTCCGTTTGCCAAACTGTTTTTCGATGTGCCTCGACAGTGACAAGAAAATTTTGCACTTATGTTCTAAACATGTAATTTCAATGAGTTCTCGTAAAAGTATAAGGAGAAATATCACCAGCTTGTGTTTTCAGAATTTTGTTTAGAGCACGTACAGGTAATTTGTTTGAAGTTTGTCCTTTCTAGCCGATTCTGGTTCTAAGCAAAGCTGGCGTGTTTCAATAAAATACTTCAAAATGTAGATGACCTCTCTTTCAGAGATAAAGTGGAATAAATAAAGTACATCAATAAGACAGTACTCCTTGTTTGACCTTGAACCGACAAAGACGATCTGTCACATCACGAGCTATAGTACATCTGTGATTTCTAATTTTAGCTTGATTCCTATTCGCTGGCTTTTGACAGTGGACTCTGAAATGGCTTCTTTCCTTTTTCGTTCGCTTGCTGAGGATTTGCTTGTTTTTATTTAAAGCTCTTGCGATTCAAGAAAAATCAATTGCCTAACTGGTGAATTCGACAGTAGATTTCG
>NW_027179785.1:290000-292500 GCF_036669935.1 Montipora foliosa
GTTTAGTTAAGATTTAAAGCCACCACAAGGTCTTATAACTTCTACTGACCCACAAATCGGTTACATATGCCAAGGTCACGTTAGCAAACTGTCACGAAATACTCAATAGCTTCTGTTTTCGGTCTTTGTTTTGTTGGTAAAAAAATACATACACTTTTCACAGAACAGACCTTCTTACTTTATTTGATTTATATATTTGTATTGGTCCAGACACATGCATATGCTGACTTGTTGTAAAAGACATTCATCACAGTTTTTGATTCAGAGTGAAGGTATAATATTTCCCAAAATATTTCAAACACAAATGTTTCCTTAATAAGTTCGTTATTCCCGAATTTACCACCTTGCAACAATCCCTAAAGCAAAATAAAAAAGCATAAAATTCAACTTTATAGCTTGCTATAGTTTTGTTTCGGATTTGTTTTTTATGATTTTTCCTCCGAAACCAGGATCCCTAGCCAGGTAACTAGAAATTCTCAGTTTCATCAGCTCCTGGTTTCATTTAGAGCTTGTTCACAACACAACTTCAAACTTGAGTGTGCTTATCACATCCTTGAAACCTTCGAGACCTCCTCAAAATTGTTGAAAAGCCTATTGAGGCTAATAATAATCTTTGAGTTAAATTTGACCAATTCACGCCGCGAGCGCGAGAAGAAGAGAACCACTCCGCAGGGCTGAATACGCGATGTGGAGTGTTATAAAATTCCACATTCTCGCGCGTAACGGGGCAGGTACAAAACACAGGTCACAGGTCATTGTTTTACTAATACAGAATGTATCCTAAACGTTCATAAAAGCTAACCTTAGACCTAAACAAACGTTTTTAGGCTTAAGGTTAGCTCTTATGAATGTTTAGGATACTTTCTGTATTGGTAAAACAATGCCCTGTGCCCTGTGCCCTGTGACCTGTGTGTTTTTGTACCTGCCGCGCGTAACGCTTTCTCTAGAGACCTCTAGAAATGTTGTTTAGTGAAGAAAAACAAAGTTATCTTTGGTTAACTCAGAGAACTTGCAGAAATACCTCCAGCCTGCATAACAGGCGCTTTATCAGGGGCACCCAACGACGGTTTCCCCCCGAATTACTTTGAAAAGACTTTTTAGGCTATCCAGAGTACTTTTAGATCTCTAGAAATGTTTTCTAAGTGGCGCTAAGAAATTTATATCTGTTCGGGCATCCTAGGGTAACTTGAGTCTTTTCGAAGTTACGAGGGCTTCAGTGTTATTTTCCCGAACATTTTAGCAGCAATTCAAAGTTTTCCGAAAGTGAGAGTTTTTCGGTTCCTTTCTGCATTGCATTTTCGATTCCGAAAATCTTAGGCTTCCTTTCTCTACGAAAAACAACCTAACCTGGGGAGTGAAATGGAAAAAATGAACTTCAGAAAATCGGAGGGAATTTATTACATAAGCTTCGAAAATTGTGTACATGAATGGAACGGTCATCTAGAAATTTTTAGCCTTCCTCAAGCTATAGAAAATCCTAGGCAATGTTTGCTTCTCCGAACAGATATTTCACAGGGTGCCCCTGCTTTATGAGCTAGGCTAGGCGAAAGCGGCATTTTGCGCGAGGCGCGAAACGCGACGAGGGGAGGAAAAAGTAAAGCTTTATCTTTCTTTATCCCTCTTCTCGCGCTTTGCACTCGTTTCGCGCTTTGAGCAAATGCCGCGTTCGCCTCGCTTGGCTCATAAATTAAAGCACCTGTTATGCAGGCTAGAATACCTCTTCACATTTATAAGATAAGGTGTCATTGATTTGTGAGAGCGGGGAGAGACATTTATAACGTGCAAATAGTCACGAGCTGAAAGGTAACTGACTGATTTGTAACAAGGACTCAGCCTGACAAACAAGAAATGATCTCACTCTCCGAAAAGGAACGCTCTTTTAAACATAAACAAACTTCAAAAATAAGCAAAGAAAGCAAAACAATGAACAAAATAAATTTTTTCTTGACTTAGTTATTCCGGCGAGAACAAATGGTGAATGATTCACTTCTGGAAGCAGCCTCTGAGGAGAAGTGAGAACACCGTTTAGGCAGAACTCTGCACTTTGTGTACTTTACCAGCCTGTTCACAGACTCTCTTCATTTTTAGATGTACGTATAAAAAAAAACCGCGTTCCGCCCTCTCTCACGGGCAATCGCTTATCTTGTGCGCGCACCAAATTCCCGAAACAGAAAAAACGTCTTTGAGCAGGGTAGCATTTCGTAATACTAGACGGGAATAATTCAATTAAAATGAAATCGTAGAGGCACGTGCAATAATAAGTTGCGAAACACTTCGTGACAATATATGAATTTTATTCCAGGAGCATTTGGCCTGGAAATGTTATATTAATATTGTTCCCAGAGTCGAATATTTCTACACTGATGATCTATAAACAGACGTAGGGTTGTACATTTTTTCATTGGGACAGCTGTAATTGTTTCTTAATCTGTTTACAATGTGTACGAAGTATAGTACGTACAGTCGTATGTGACAAGCTAGCGTAACCAATCTCTGCGCG
>NW_027179785.1:297500-300000 GCF_036669935.1 Montipora foliosa
CAGTGCCTCAAAAAAAAAAAAAAAATGGGAGCATACATCTGGTATCTATGCCTGTTCTTTAACAATGTTTTGCCTTTATGTGAGATATATAGCTGGAGTTTTGAAAACAAGGTCAAACTTTGCTGCTAAATCCAAAGTGAGGGCGAGGCCTAATTTCCTAGGGGGGACTGTGTCATGGCTACTCGCATGCAAGTCTAACAAGTATGAGGCAATAGCGCATAGCCAAAACAATTCACTAGACCTCTTTATGAGAAGCTTAGTGACGGAAATGTTGACCTGTTGGGCAAGGGAAAAAGGATTCCGTGCCATATGAAACACTATTTTTTCTGAAGTCACTTTAAGTCATGTTCCAAAGATCAGTTCCAAAATTAATAGTGCAGACCCGTTAATTTAATGACCTTTTGCCTTGATTACTAATCATGTAATTTAGCATTTTTCTCAAGCATGTTTTGTTTTGTTTCCAGGTCTAAGTAAGTCACAAGTTGCCAAATGACAATGAAAACTGACTTGTTAAATCAAAACCTGTTTTCAATGGAGAGGTTAGAGTCCAGTTTCTGACAAAATAAAACCCTCCCAGATATTCAAGTCTAATTTAAAGACATATTAAGATATGTGGGGATCAATGAATAAAATTATCAACCAGCAACATGCAGCAACAAATTGCCACAAGCAAATTTTGTTTGTCAATCAACCACTTCTACGTTTTTGTCATTTAAAAATTATAACAAACACTCAAGTAGTGTTTAATCACACCTCAAAACATAAAGAGGAAAATTGAAAATATTATGCTTACCGTTAACCGAATATTTTGGAAAAAAATTCAAGGTAATTATAGAAAAGGTGATGAGACAGTTTCTCAAGTTTGTGCTAAAATATTTTCCCAGTCAGAATTTTTCTCTGCCTACAGCCATGATTAATAAGATGGAAAAGGAATCAACTCCAAGGCTGTCTACTGATGTAAACAACCTTAAAGGCTCTTCATTCAAGTAATTTAAATGATTTCTGTGACAAAATATGTGTGGTTCCAAAAAATACATATACTCCAGGAAGGATTGTTATTTGGTTTGTATCCCTCCTGCCCTGGAATTTCCAGTTTAGCTTCATACTTACCGTCTAAACATTTGGCTATTAACACCCCCTACCCTCTTGGAATTTTCAATGCCCATCCTTGGCGTGGGTTTGAACCCTACACTGTATGTGCAGATTTTTTTTAACTTTGCCAAAAGCTGTGTCATCATTCTATAAGATAAGAAGGCTTCACCGTGCCGTTTTTTAATTGTAAGCCCCTAGGGCTGTAATTAAGGGTGTTTTTAGCAGGTCATACTGTTGCTATGATAACCTATTGTGTCATGCAAATGATAACAACGTGTTCATCAATGATTAGGTAGTTTTTTTTTCATACCATGTAGCATCAAGTCCCTGATAAAATGTAACAGCTGGAAACTGTTTTGAGCTACCTCAAGAACAGTTCTGGATTAAGTTTAGATTGTATACAATGTATGTTCTGGTCAAAGATTTAAAGAAAATGAAAATCATATTTCTCAGTCTACCCCATTAAAAGTTGCTTCTTGAGTTTCTGAAGCCAGGAGAAGAATCTTTCCATGTCTAAACCTATCAGTGACGGGATTTCAATATTTTGGAAACCTTCATGGCTGCGATTTGCCCGTACTTGGAAGGGGCATGACTTCCTTAAGTCCTTGAACATGAGCTTTTCATTGTCATGAGAATTTCTGGTTGAATGGGCTTGGCACTGAGGGTGAACTTTATTTAAATGGTGAAACCTGGTTTTGATCTGTTGGACTCCATGGGCTGCTTGTGATGCTGTTACTATACCATGTGCGATCTTATTGGCCCCCATTCCCTGGACAACACCTTTTGTGGCGCAGTTACAAATGTCTTGCGCTTTGTCGCCCTCATCATTGTTTCCAATGTTGTTTCCACCTTCCCAATATGGGAAAAGAAGCATGCTGAGGTCGTTATACCAGTAATAAATGAAGTGTGCGAGGAATGCTGAACAATTGTTTGAATGTGTTCTCAAATGGTTGAACACAATTATTGTTCACCTATAATGATATGCAAGACACTTACAAACACTACATTTTGTAACAACCATTTCAAGTTCAATAACTGCTTTATCATTCAACTCGAATTGGCTGCCACAAAATGTGGTGTTTGTAAGTGTATTGCACCAGCCTTGTCATTAATCAGTGAATAATGATTTTGTAAAACAAACGTGATTTTTCAGTGTTCATTTCACACACACTTTCATATAATTTGTGGGGCTCAAGAAAATATCCAGAGACACCTTTAATACCATTTTAAAAATTGTCCTTTGTGCTTTGTGATTGGTCGGAGTTATTACTTTAGTTTTGGTTTAGACCCATGCCCCCCCACCCCTTCCTTCCCCCAATACTTTTGCATAAACAGTAACTCTTCCATTATACATTCAGTGTGGTGAACATTATAATTTGTCAACACTAACATATTTGGATAAACTCAT
>NW_027179785.1:317500-327500 GCF_036669935.1 Montipora foliosa
TTACTTTCACCATTATATAAGAATTCAAGGTACAATTTAAGAAACCATAGTCGTTACAGTATTCCTCATATCCGCACCAATAAGCCGAATGAAAGAACTGTTTTATACTTGCCATGGCCCTCCAAGGAAATCGAATTTTATAGGTAAATTTTTATTGGTGGAACTTGTAATAATCATTGTAGGTTATTTTCCAAATTATATATCATAGTTGCAAGAAATGTAAATGTTATTTCTTGCGTATGAGCCTGCGAAGAAGGCAGAAATAAATATTTCGACGGCACGAGATACAACAGGGCCTGGGTTCTAGGCCGGGTGCACCAAGGGTAGCCATATCGGGGGTATATAAAGCTACGTATAACACGTGTACGTCATCTAGGCTTCTGAACCAACCTCTCCTTGGTTTTTTCTTTAACGTTCTTGTCGTTTGTCTTCTGCGTTATGTCCGTCAGCAAAGACGAAGTGTCCGATCTCATTCGCGAGAATAACAAGCAGTTAATGGACTCGTTCAAAGATTTGTTAGCACAGTTGGTCAGATCAAGCGCTCCAACGAAGATTCGGCCGAGCAGCAGATGAAAGCAATCAAGAAACTCAAGTATGGCGAACCACATAAGCTCAAGAAGAAGGCCAATGAAGACCAGTTTAACTTTAACCGTAAGCTAGCGGAAAATATTGGTACCGCTAAGTCTGCTGCGGAGAATGGTCAGCTAGAGAAAGTAAAGTCGGATCTCGCGGAAGATCCTCGTCTGTTGGAACCCCGCCGTCGACCTCAAGTTCATAGTTTCAACGTCAATCTCTTATGTTGAACGTTCCCGGTTTCCCTTCTCGTCCACCCAATACCGGCACCTGTCTTGCCTGTGGAAAGCCAGGTCATTGGCACTCTTGTTGCCCGACGCTGGCCAAGCAAACATCACATAATCCTAAATGACTAGCAAACGAAGGACAACAATCAGGTGCAATCTTTTCCAGTTTTCTTTGTAGTGATATGATTTTTGAGGCGGAAAGCCGTAATTCAGATCAGGAGCGTCTCGATGTCACATCAGTTTTTTTTTGACGTCGCCCCGCTAGTTTTAGCCGCGGTTAAGGACTCTGAGAGTTCTGTTGATATTTCTATTCAACCTTCAGTTCGGGGAAGACTTTTCAAGGGTATCGATTTCTGGCGTGCTTTGCCAGCTTCTCAGTTCATTTTGAATGTTATTAGCCAAGGTTACAAAATTCCGTTCTTCCAGCTACCCATGCCCTTTCACAAAGTCAACAATGCTTCCGCACGTAGTAACAATTCTTTCGTTACCATAGCTCTTAATGAGCTTCTTAGTCTCAACCTCATCGTAGAAATTTTTTGTGCTCCAGATATTATTAACCCGCTTTCTGTTTCGACCCAACGCTCCGGCAAACAAAGGCTTATCCTAGATCTTAGGCACGTTAACACTTTTATCTTTAAACAGAAATTCAAGTGCGAGGTCTTGTCTGTGGCTACTCAAGTTTTTGACAAGGGTTTTTATTTACTCAAATTTGATCTCAAGTCCGGGTACCACCACATCGAAATTTCCCCCGATCACCGGAAATTCGTTGGGTTCGCCTGGGATTTCGGCACAGGTATTTTTAGGTATTTTCAATTTTGTGTTTCAGAGGCACGGCCGCTGGTAGTCCGTTCAAGCCAAAGACAACTATGTGGATGATGACCAGTTTCCAAGTCTCTCGGGCTCTAGGAGTTTTCATTTGTTATTTCGCCCAATACTTTGTCTCTCTACGTACTTTTAAGGTTGGTTCTCGCCAAGCCGTCCCAAAATAAACTTATTTGCCTTTACATTTTGTCTGTTGATGTTGTGTAGTGGAGTCTAAATATGTTATTTCTGGCGTACGAGCCTGCGAAGAAGGCAGAAATAAATATTTCGACGGCACGAGTTACAACAAGGCCTGGGTTCTAGGCCGGGTGCACCATGGGTAGCCATATCGGGGGTATATAAAGCTGCGTATAACACGTGTACGTCATCTAGGCTTCTGAACCAACCTCTCCTTGGTTTTCTTTAATTTTTGTTTTTTGCTTTTCTTTTATGTCCTCCTTAGGAGCAGGCTATTCTCGATTACATTGTAAAGTCCCGTAGGAAGGGCTTTGAGCTTGAGCCTTGGTTCCTACCCAGATTTCCTTCCCGCAGTTTTTCCCTTCGGGTTTTTTTTGGGCAGCTTTTTTCTGGCCTCCGTCTTATCGCATTTGTTTTAGTTGTAAGCGGTAGCTCAGCTCTGCTAGTTTTCTTATCTTATGTACTTGTTTGGTTTTTCACAGTTGTCTAGATGTTCCTTACTTAATATATTTACGTTAGATGTATATGAAATTAATCACTTGATGTTTTATATGCTTGTTTTCTATGTATGATTAGTTCAGCTGTCCTGTGACCGCTCCTTAAGTGGCGAGATACGTCTAGCTTTACGTAGTTTTATTGCTTACAATGTGACAGACTTCTTGTAAGGGGTGTTAGGCATTTGTTTACCCTTGTTTTCGTACCCTAGTCTTTTCTGGTAGCCTAACTGGCAATTGGCCTACATGCCTTCTTGGATACGTTGGTGAACGATTTTCAGTTTTTTCTCGGCGCTCAGCCTCTGCGGTCCTTCAGTGTTCCCTGTCCCAGTTATTCGTTGATCAGAGTTTTATTTAGTTTCCCCAGCCTAACTGGCAGCCTAACTGGCAGCTTTACTAACAGTCTAACTGACACTAAGCCTGCGTGCTTAAATGGGGGATTCAGGTCGATATCGACCAGAGGTAGCAGTTCTTTCTTTTGGTGAAAGCTAGTTTATTTACGAGTGTTGTACACTAGTTATTTACCTACTGCGGTATTTTATACGTATTTTTAAGGTTGGTTCTCGCCAAGCCGTTCCAAAATAAACTTATTTGCCTTTACATTTTGTCTGTTGATGTTGTGTAGTGGAGTCTAAATAGATTAGCTAGGATGGGTGCTAGTGGAGAGCCCATCGCTACCTCATCAACTTGATCATAAAATTTGCCATTAAAAAGAAAATGAGTCTCGGCTGTAGCGAATGAGAACAATTTCTTAAGGTCAGATTTTTTGATCGCAAATTGAGGATCATGCTCGAGAATAAGAACAACGGCAATATCAATAGTTTCATTTTACGGAATATTGGTAAATAAACTTTCAACATCGAAGGAAATGAGAAACTTGTTGTTAAAATCGAAACTCCTGAGCTTTTCAACAAAAGAGAATGAATCTTTTACCGAATACTTACTAGGCAGAAGTAGAGCAATTAGAGAACTTAAATTCTTAGGCAAATTATAATTATAAGCTCCAATAGAAGAAGCAATAGGTCTAAGAGGTGGTCGATTGTGATTTTCACGTTTCGTATGTAATTTAGGAAGGCCATAAAATTTTGCTGGTTGTGAGCCCTTGGGAAAAATCTTAGTATAGGTATCATTATCAATAGAATGATTTTTCTTAAGTAGACTAATGAAACGTTTAAGTCTGCCTTCCCTTAATAAAGTGGGATCTTTGTCTAATACTTTGAATTTAGATTTGTCATTGAGTATATCAAAACAGGAATCTAAATATATGTTGCGATCTAAAATAACTGCTCCATTGCTTTTATCAGACTTGAGAATTATAATATTGGAATTGTTCCTAAGAGTTCGTAGGATACGGTGTTTCTTTAGATCGTTGCCTGAAGGACGGTAGAAGGAGATATAGTAGTTTGAGCCAGGTGAGCGATTGATGTTTCGTGTCACGCTGTAAATAGTACCCGCTTTTGTATTACGTCATGTTTCAATAATTTTTTCTTCTACCCGTAGACTTTATAACTGTTCACTCTTAGGAACTCATTAAACTGATGATGCCATAAGCATGCCGAAACATGTCTTTTAAAAAACGTGTCTGTTTCCTACAGTATTTATCATATTTGCTACTATTGCGACCTTATAAAATCATTACTCGAAACTACAAATTACGAATTCATTCTTCAAAGAGTCAGCAATTACTGTTGAGATTTCATTTAAACAGATGTGAGTCACTTATAAAGTAACTCAAACAAACCCTGCGGAGTGACCAGGAGCATAGCTATATAATTTAGTCACAGTTTATGTGGAGCAATAAACTTACAGCCTTTGTAGACTTGCGAGTCCTGAGAACATCGTTTCTGGGAGGTGAGTTATTTTATTGTCAAAGAGATCTCTAGAAATAAAAGTAAAGAAACCGTCTTCAAACCTAAGTTAACGTAGAACTAATTCATCTTAATTCTACTTTTAAAATTATTTTCAGAAATTCGAATTAAACGAGAACAGTTATATTCATTCCGATTTAGGTTTTATAAAGGCTCATTCCGAGTACTCGCCTATCACGGTCTTACCAAGAATCCATTGCCCAAGAGTAAGATTTTTCCAAATTGGCCTACTCCCCATCAACGATAGAAAGGTTACGTTTATACAAACGTTGGCCGTGTAGCACTTATATTTTAAACAGAATTAACTGAAGCGAGTGTAGTGTAACGTGAAGTGCTATATTTCTATCCCATATGAACCTACTGATGGAACTGGGCCCACACAAGGACAGAGAAAAACTCTGACCAGGGTGGGAATTGAACCCACGACCTTCGGGTTAGATCTCCGCCGCTCTACCGACTGAGCTACAAGGTCAGACGGGAGCAGGCCGTGGGAACTGACGATATTAAAGTCACGGCAATTAACATGTACAAGTACAAGGAAAGGTTACGTTTATACAAACGTTTAAAATATAAGTGCTACACGGCCAAAGTGCTACACGGCCAACGGCTCAAGTACGACCCTCAGGGCACCTTTTTTTCTTATCTGGACCGACCTTGGCCCTTGGCCGGTAAATATATCTATTTTTTCCTATGGTCAGGAAGCAGGTGCGAGGGGGAGAGAAACCTTTTAAAAATCGTTTAAAGACTAAGAAAATTATCGCCTGTCCTCACACTGTTTTACTTAAATAACAAAGCACACTTGTTTTATCGATAACGATAGAAAAAGTACATTTATCTCTTTTTGTTTGGGTTGAGACATTTAATGGGAGGTGGGTGGGACGAAGGAAAACAGTATTGAGAGAAATGCCCTTGTAATTCCAAAATGCTTTGCAATTATAATCTAGCCCTTAACGTTTTATTAAACTTGTTTAGTATCCATAAAGAGCAACACATTTTCTCTTTGTTTTCTGAAAATGTATTATTATTCAATACTGGTTTCACGAGAAAGCCATTGAAATGGCAGATGAAAAAAACTAAACTGTCAGCTGTCAAATGACAAGTTCAAAAACGCATGCACAAAACTTCAAAAAGTTGTCGCTTGCACAGTTAGTTTCTCACTCTTAAACGGATAAAATGTTGTTGATTGGAACATTTGCCGCTGGTGCTAGGTGCACTGATGAAGGTAAAATAATTGAACGTGCCTCCTGCAGTATTTCCGATATTTGAATATAATAATAATAATAATAATAATAATAATAATGATAATAATAATAATAATAATAATGGGCCAAGTTACCTATTGGAAACTCTGTCAGAAATTCAACATCCCATGCAAAGACAAGTGGTATGATCATGATCCTGAAGGAGTTATAGCAAACGATCAAGTAAAGGTGTTATGGGACTTCCGAATTCAAACAGACCATCAAATTGAGCATAATAGACCTGATGTAGTTGTTCTTGATAAGATAGAAAGATCATTTTATGTGATAGATATCGCGTGCCCTTTTGATACAAGAGTGCTGGAAAAAGAACAAGAGAAAGTGGAAAAATACCAAGAATTAAAAAGAGAGATTGGGAAAATCTGGAGCTGCCGAAAAGTAATTGTCGTGCCAATTGTCATTGGTGCATTAGGGACGTTCAGCAAAAATTTGAAAACATCGTTGAAGAAAATTGGACTAGATTGCACGTTATTACTACAAAAAGCCTCCTTGTTGAGAACGGCAAGAATCTTGAGAAGAACACTAGACACCTAAGCCATAGATCGTGGCTTGATGCCTAGTTTACAAACCACGTTAACAACATATCGTGTGAATGAACGAAATAATAATAATAATAATAATAATAATAATAATAATAATAATAATAATAATAATAATAATAATAGTAATAATAATAATAATAATAATAATAATAATAATAATAATAATAATAATAATAATAATAATAATAGAATGATGTTAATAATAATAGAATGATGTATGAAATGGATCATATATGAACTGCGGATATGAAATCAAGTGAAGCTATGATCCTCGCAGTTATGAGAGCAATTTTTGCAATTGCGTAAAGAAGCCTGAAAAATTAAGGACTTCAACGGGGTTTGAACCCGTGACCTTGCGATACTGGTGCGACGCTCTAACCAACTAAGCTATGAAGCCTCTGACGTTGGGAGCTGGTCATTTGTGGGTTCTAATGTTCCCGTGAGGAATGAATCAACAATGAAATGATGTATAAAATGGACCATACGTGAACTGCGGAAATGAAATCAAGTGAAGCTATGATCCTCGCAATTTATGCAACTGCGTAAAGAAGCCTGAAAAATTCAGGACTTCAACGGGACTTGAACCCGTGACCTCGCGATACCGGTGCTACGCTGTAACCAACTGAGCTATGAAGCCACTGACGTTGGGAGCTGGTCATTTGTGGGTTCTAATGTTCCCGTGAGAAATGAATCAACGATGAAATGATATATGAAATGGATCATATATTTAACTGCGGATATGAAATCAAGTGAAACTATGATCCTCGCAGTTATGGAGGCAATGTTTGCAACTGCGTAAAGAAGCCGGAAAAATTCAGGCGTCGCAACTGTATTGCAAGGTCACTGGTTCAAAACCCGTCGAAGTCCTTTTCTTCTTTTTCAGGGTTCTTTGGTTGCGGCAACAAAGGAGACTTTTGTCTGATTGGTCGATAGTTTTGCTTATACCCAGGCTTTTTCACACGCGTGCGCGAAATAACAAACAAAATGGCGGCCAAAGATGTCTTGTTCGATTACTTGCTCCAGGGATTTTTATAGCAGCAGCGACATGTACACCTTTTCTTCTTTCAGAATAGTGGTATTTCAGTGGTAGAAGCTGAAGTCTTTCACTTTCGCTTGATCGATTTTTCGTCCGTGGCTTCATACACAATTGATTTGCGCAGATTTTCGAGTTAAAATGTTCCTGAATGTTGTTGTCATAGATAGATTGAGATGGTTGTTCAGCCGAGACCGTGTTGTCAAGTCTGCTAAGGTAAGATTCGCTATTCCTTTCGTTTTGTATATAATCTCAAGCCACCATAAGCTAGCGCAGCCTATTAAATGTCCTTTAAAAAATTAATGTATTTTACCTTCCTTCTTGTCTTACTGGTTTCGGAGCAACATAATCATTCAACTCAGGATGCCTCTTTACAGCATTTATTTGTTCATGCTATAACCAATACATGTAAAAGAAAATTCTGCCTATCCATTGTTGGAAAATACTTTTGGAATGACCGTCCTTTTCAAAATGGAAACAGGACATCTAAAATCCCATTTTGAAAAAGCAATTTTTGAACACTATTTTGCTCAGTACTGATTTCCTTACGTGCTGGTATGTACTTCAGTATTGCTTGTTTATAAGTTTAAATACTGCGACTGAATGGGATATCCTATTCTGTAGATTGAGTACTATCTAAATTTAAGAATATAATCTTGTTATTCTTTGTCTAAGATAGTTGTTAACTTGATGTATTCACATTATGGATTACATTCACAAATGTTTTACGTGTTTATGTCATTTTGAAATGATTTTAATTAAGCATTTCACATAATTTTTACTAGGTAAAATGACTTTCAAGAATCAATTTGAACTTTCTTGAAAATTCTTGAAAAATAGGATGCCAAAATTTGAATACACTTCCTTAAATGTTGTAATAATAACAGTATATAAATTATTTAGGTGCAACCCTCATAAATTTTGTAAATGGAAAGAGGTGAAGTGAATAATGGTAATTGTTATAGCTCTTTTTTTCAGAGTTAGTTAATAACTTGAAAACATTCCGGGGGGGGGGGGAACTTTGAAAGCTTTAATACCCAAATAAATTAATAATGTATTTAAAATAGAAATCAGGGTCTCTACTTTTTTAGTACAGTTGACTATATGCCATTTATTTCTATTGATGGCATAGTGCATGTTATGTTATATTTGCGAGTTTTAATATTCCTGATGTAAGCAGCTTTATACAAATGTAAGTAGTACTTCGCCTCAGATGAGCAAATTTTGTGCAAAGAAATAGATAATTTAATTATGAACTAGTGTCAATCTCCATTTTTTTCCCTGCAAAATTAGTTTACGATGTATCCACAATGACTGGGATTTTTTAAATTTAGCAAAGCTTCGAAACTCACTAGGCAAGATATCGCTGGGTAGCATTAAGGCGATGTCCGATCAAACAACTGGCTCGAAGTGACAGATTTCAATAGGACAATAGGCTCACTTTGCTGGTCGCTTGCACGCGCCTTGCCACTTTTAAATTTAAACTGTTTGACTCAAATTATTCTTCTAATATTTGTGTGTCGGCTGTTAAAGGCGATTCCCGTATCACGAATTATTTTCTAAGATTTGGCCACGAGAACGCATGAGCTGCCGACTTGAGCTTCGTTCTCCGAGTTAGAATTACTTGTTCGCGTCATTTCATCAATTTGAAACTTTCACAGCTTAGGGCAATACGACAAAATACAAATTGAAAAAAAGCTTCAAATTTAATGCTTTTTCAGTGGTTTAATTTTCAGACGTGAAAGTTTGCCAAGTCAAAGACACAATAGAGCAGAGTGAGATGATATCAGAATAAGATTTGGAGCCATTTTGTAGACAACACCATATCACATGAAACCTGCTGTGTTGAATCTTGCCACTTTAAATGACAATTTCTTTACACAAATCTTTTCTTTGGTTGTTGGGCTTACTCCAGCAAGCGGGAATTCCCGTATCATGGCCTATGACAAAAGTCTCGAAAAAAGGAATCAAAATATTTTTTGCCAAGGAAAGTTAAATAACCTGGAGCACTCGTAAAGTAAACCGTTGCGTCTTGGCTTACTCTGTTAATGTTCGCTTCATGATTCAAGATAAGCACTATTTCTTCTCCAGAACAATTACCGACTCTACATCGACCATGTGGTTCAAAATTTCAAGGTTGGGAAGCTTTATAGCGAATTGAGATGTTCTTCACCAGTGGGCTGCCATTTTTCGACTCCATCTTGTAAGCTGATTTATCGTTTTCCTCGCTTTCAAACGCCAGCTTATCCATATTCTTGGATGTAAACTCGCATTTCAATTTAAATCCGACTTACTTTATTATTAAACAGCACTCCAATCTGAGTTGAAGTCTCTTAAATAAGGAAAAACAACGCCAGGAAGGGAAAACTATCCTCTGCTCCTTGCAAGTTCTGAAGTTCATCGCCAAACTTTTGACTCGCCATCTTCGCTTCATTTGTGATCCTTCGCCGTATTTCCCGTTGTATTGAACCAATATCCGTCATAAAGTCTTTCAAATGACTCATCATCTTTGCATTCACTATGTGCCCTCCTTTTGGAAACAGGCGATGAATATTAACGATGCCAGCACTACATCAGCCATTTCTCATGTTCCCCCGTTTCGAATGAATTTGACTGAATTTCAAGGGAATTTTCGGGTTGATGACGCGCATGCGCAACATTAGTCTCCTTGGTTGGTTGTGCCTCGTCAGGTGTCTGCTAGATTTTTGCAGATTCCACATGACCGTAATCTTTCCTAATTGTATTTCATAGATAGCTGCCTAATTTTCTTAGCCCTTATGGTTGTTATAGGCAGCTAATACCTTATTTTTCAGTTTCAAAAATCAATGTATTACTTTCTTGTTTCCTGTTGGTATAAATAAATAAATATTGTTGTTGTTGTTGTTGTTTTCGTAGATAACTGAAGGGAGGGGCATGATAATTTTTGTCTTCCTTGAACTCATATACTGAGTGCGGATTTCATTTTTTTGTACAAAGAGACGTAACCAGGGAACTTTCTCGAGCGA
>NW_027179785.1:332500-347500 GCF_036669935.1 Montipora foliosa
TGGTGGTCGCAAAAGGTGTTCCTGTCTATCCGTTCATAGTCACCCAAACAGACGCACTTGCATTAAACAAACGAAAAAAAAAACAGATCGATCAATGCTGTCATCTAAGATGACTCGGTTTGTGCAAGAATGTGCCTTTGCAAATCAGGTGAGACCTAGAACTGACCGTAAAAGAGCCATGCAGTATTTTTAGCTCACAACATTGTTATCAAGGATATCGGAGGGTTACCAGTCTCAAAGCATGGAAAGTAATTAGGTTTTTTCTGGAGAGATGGCAGAGGAAGGGGCAAGTGACTCCGATCTGTGGAGTGTGTACGTCCATACCCCTATGTTTGCATAGGACGGATTAATTGTGGACGAGTGGGGTATACCTCTTTGTTAAATTTTAGAGGAATAAGCCCAAAATTTCCTTGAATTGCTCACAAACTTTCACGTTTGTTCAAAATACTTCATTGCGCCTTGCGGCGCAAATGGCTAGTTTATCAGGGCAAAATTTGAGGAAATTATCACAAATAAGTGTCTGAGTTACAAAAGTGCCTGCCCTTTTTTGCGATATGGGTAGTTTTAAACCTTCTCAAATACGAAAAAATCCACGGATTCTCCCATTCTTCGTTCCTTGTGTTGCTTAACATCTCTACCAACTGTCCTGAAAATATCATCAAGATTGATAAAATTTAAGCCCTTAAATTATCCTTTTGAACTCGAAAAGCAAAAATGAGCGTTTTTCAGACCTTGAAACTGTTCATCGGCATGAAAAGTCTAACACTTACTCAACAAAATTTTGCCACTCGCAATATCTCTGATTTAAAAGGCTGTGGTAACTGAGGGAATGGTGTAGCAAAAGTATAGCATAGCAATAGCTATAATTCAACATAGAAATCATTTCTGAATGCTTTAAAAAACCGCTTACCACGGCATAGGGCACTTTAGTAACAAATTGCAGACGAATTTGTGGCTATTTCGGCTGTATTCAAGTGCTTTTGTTCAACCAACTAGGACAGTAGAGTTCATTAGCTCAGGATCATTCTATCAAAAAAGTAAAACTGTCCGTCGAAAACTGGCGAAGCTATCGCAAAAAGGGAAAGATGTTACCGATGTGCCCGACTTTTCCTATGGAGAGAGAGAGAGAGAGAGAGAGAGAGAGAGAGAGAGAGAGAGAGAGAGAGAGAGAGAGAGAGAGAGAGAGTTAGATTTACGTCAGTACCTGCTACCAAAGTTAGGTATTTGCTACGGTAACAAATACTGACTGGTAGGTATTTGCTACTTGAATGAGTATTTGCTACGGTAGCAAATACGTTAATGAGTATTTGCTACCGTACCAAATACGGTGGGTAGGTATTTGCGACGTGACAGTAGGTATTTGCTACATAAAATAGGTATTTGCTACCGTAGCAAATACGTACATTAGGTTTTTGCATTAAGTGGTTGTTGGTATCTTTCGTCATATTGTTAATGTAGCATATTCAGCTAGTGGTTATTTCTTGATACCATGGAAAAGACATTTCTTTGAGCTTTAAAATCAACATCTGTTGTCTTTTTTGAAAAAAAAAAAAAAGGGACAACGGAATCTTGCCATACAGCGTTACCCCATAAGAAGAAACAATCTCTGACATGGTGTAACATTTAACAAAAATCAATAGACCAGTCTTAAAGAAACGACAGTTTTTTGAATATATCTCTCTTTTTTCAGATATAGAATGTTTTGAAAATCTTTGATTTAACTTGCTATGAAAAGAAGAAAAACGATTGCTGTCCGAAAACGGAGATATAAACGAATGAAGTTGCAAAATAAGGGGGTTACAAGGTCCTTATTTACGCAGGCGCAAAGTTTGTCACCTGCTCAAGCGAGTCCGCATGTGCATAGAATTAGGGAGACAGATTAAAGTAATCAAACAATCGTTTGTTTAAAAGCTGTGTGCATAGAAGACAAATAGCGAAATCAGTGGTAACGTCCATAATTTGCGGTCACCTATTTTAATTCATGAGCTGACGCGAGCAGCTTCAATAGTGCATTTACTTACATGAAGCAAAGTGGCGTGAAACAAGGCTGTGTTCTCGCTCCAATACTATTCGGCACCTTCTTATCTCTGCTGCTGCCCTACGCTTTCGATCAGACTGAAGACGGAAGCACCATCCACGCAAGGAGTGACGTAAGCCTTTTCAACCTTGCTCGCCTGCACGCGAACACCAGAGTGCGCAAAGTTCTGCGTCGGGGATGCTGTTCGCGGATGATGCTGCCTTCACTGCGCACACTGAGGAAGCCTTACAACGACTAATCAGTGCTTTGCATACGCATATCACGAGTTCGGCCTCACAATCACTCTCAACAAAACAAACATCCTGGGGCAAGATATCAGCAGAGCTCCTTGCATCCTACTCGGTGACCACACCCTCGAGGTTGCAGAGGATTTAACCTACCTTGGCTTCATCATCTCCAGCAGCGCCTCTCTGTACACCGAGCTGAACACCCGGATCGACAAGGCAGCATCAGCAAGGGCCCGCCTAACCAAGAGACTCTGGGAGAACTCCATACTTTTTAATAATGCATTTTAATACATATTAATGATCTCCCTGGATGTCTTCTGCATACCAAAGCACACATGTATGCCGATGACACCACGATATATACATCCTCTCTGTCCACTGCTAAACTATATGCCAAGGTAAATAATGACCTAACTCGCGTTAGGGACTGGCTTTTTGCAAATAAGTTAAGCTTAAATGTTACTAAAACGGAGTATATGTTTTTAACAACTACCTTCAAATTATCTAACTTAGGAAGAGACTATCCAATTAAGATTGGCAACAATTATGTTAAGAACGTTGCCTACTAATTAAAACGTATTTTTGCGCGGTTTACTGAATATGCGGGAAAAGCAGATCTTAACAAGTGTTATTGAAATCCAAAAAGAAAATTGAGGGTAACCACGCATTTTTCGAAGATAATTAATCAACAATGCTTGTAAAAAGCTTTAAAATACAAAGCAATGTATGGCGTTCTTTTACAAATTGAAGCTTAATTATCTCTGAAAAATGCTTGGTTACTTCCAATTTTCTTTTCGGATACCAAGATCACTTGCTAAGTTCTGGTTTCTCCGCATACTTTTAAACCTCGCAAAAATATCCCTGTATTAATAAAGACCACCTATAGGAAATTCGAGTATCTCGAGATGCGCAGAACATATGCGCAATAACAATAGTAGGCACCATCCTTAAACGAAACAAACAAACAAACAAACAACAAAATAAACAAAAAACGAAACGAAACAAACAAACAAACAAACAACAAAATATTTAGTAATTCACTTAGATGAAAATCATAAATGGAACGAGCATGTTGACAAACTTTGATCAAAAGTAAATCGATCCTTCCGTGGTCTAAAACAGGCACGTGTATGTATGTACCATTAGATGTTCTAAATACAATTTACAAATCTCTTATCCATTCTGTGTTCGACAACTGTGATATTGTTTGGACAATTTAGACCAGGGAATGGTCACTAGTACCCAGAAAAATCGTGCTGCACGCATAATAACCTTTCAAGGTTATGATGTTCGTTCAGCACAAATACGAAAACAACTAAACTGGGAAGAGCTTGCCTCAAGGCGTCAAAGGCATTTAAGCCTATTAATGTATGATGCAGTGAATGGAAATGTACCTAGTTACTTAAGCGACCTTTTCTCGGATGCCTGCGAGATGCCTTATAAATCTAAGCTAAGAAATACGGAATATAATGTTGTATTGGACCTAGTTCCAAAACTGAACAGACTATTATAAAAGGTCTTTCTTATACAGAGGAGGAATGCTGTGGAATTCATTACCAACTGGCATAAAAGCGTCCGAATCTAAAGCTATGTTTAAAAGTAAACTGGCTAGTAGGCAGGCAAACTGTTGATTATATTTTACTTTTTTTATTATTTGTACATACCCCCGGTATTTTTAGTGTAGTTTTACACTATTTACTTCTGTTTCCATACGGCTTTACATATTTGCATATGTTTAGTGTAGTTGTACAGTATTTACTTCTGTTTCTATACGGCTTTCGTGTAAAGAAGTTGTGTATCTCACCGCGCACCGGTGGCTCAGTTGGTTGAGCACCGGGCTGTCACGCGGGAGGTCGTGAGTTCAACTCCGGCCGGACCAACACTCAGGGTCTTTAAATAACTGAGGAGAAAGTGCTGCCTTTGTAATTACTTCTGCAAATGGTTAGACACTCTAGTCTTCTCGGATAAGGACGATAAGCCGGAGGTCCCGTCTCACAACCCTTCAATGTTCATAATCCTGTGGGACGTAAAAGAACCAGCACACATGTCGCAAAGAGTAGGGCATGTAGTTCCCGGTGTTGTGGTCTGTCTTCTGTGGTGTATCATGGTTGGGAGGGTAAATGCTCGAAGATATTAGCTACTTCAGGCTACTCTAAAAATCTGAGGGTAAATAAAGATATATATGATATGATATATGATGTATGATGAAATTACCGTATTCTGAGCACACTGCTTTGCGGCAGTGAGGCATGAACTTTGTACACCTACAAAGAGTACAGACTCAATGCCTTCCATCTGCGCCGTGTTAAGAGGATCCTTGGCATCACCCGGCTGCAATGTATCCCAAACAAAGAAGTACTAGCCAAATCAAGAACACCAAGCATGTTTGCCCTCCTCTCTCAGGGACATCTACGCTGGCTCGGCCATTCATCTGCATGCAGGATGGCTGAATCCCAGAAGACATCCTTTAAGGCGAGCTCACCTCAGGCTCCAGACCTACTTGCAGGCCAATGCTTCAATTCAAGGACTTTTGTAAACGAGATCTCAGGGCTGGCAACATCAACCCAGCTGACCTGGAAGCCATAGCCGCAGACCAAGATGCCTAGAAGCTTGCCGTCAAGACCAGTGTCAAAGTGTGACAGAGAAGGAGAGGGCACCAGTACGAAGAGAAGAGTGAGCACAGGCGACAGCAGAATCAGCGTCACGAGTCATGAGTTTTCGCAGCTGTGACCTTACTCAGTTTTTAGTCCTTCCCATGCTGTTTTGTACCCGATTTGGCTGGGTGTTAGATTACCAATAAGGCCCATGTAGGCCAGTGTGTGCTCATGTGGGCCAGTGTGTGCCCAAGTGGGCTAGCTAGTGTACGCCCATTTAGGCAAGTGTAGGCTAGTGTAGGGTCATGTACGTTAGTGTATGCCCATGCACACTAATGTGCCATTCCTAGGATAGTGTTAACCATGGTAAACCACAATATGATTTCCACAGCAGGAGTTGCAACTGTTCAAAAGACTAAACCTCAGCGAGACAGATGGATGCTATTAAACCTTACCTGGTGCATGTACATTGCTTGTCAATATTTTAAAATGTATTAAATAAGTATAGCGCGAAATAACGTCCAATGTCTCGTTCTACATAGCTGATGAAGTGCAAGTCTAGAAGTCTCAAATTCTGGCAATTTACGTAAGATTGAGGAAGTAATAGTTTTATTTTTCAACAACTGGTGACAAAGCTATAGGTTTCGGTGATCGCTACCATGACCATATTTGGACAGTGCCACAAGGTAAGGAATTAGCGTGAAAACGGATATACTTAAGTCCTTTATTTGCCACTTTTTCCGCATGATTATGTAATATTCTTGATGTGGTATAAGAATAAAGCCGACATTAGTCCACTCCGGCTGTCATCAAGTTATGGACCTCTGCAATGCAGGTGCAATGCTGTTATTTTACTAAGCGAGTGTGTTGTCGCACAGGGCTTCAGATGTACGATCGGAAGATTTACGTGAAATTCGAATTGAACAGGGAAGATAACTTTTTACAAACGTTGCTTTTGTTATTCAAATGAGCCAACCACAGAAACAAAGGACCCTAGGTGTCGTCAACGATATCTTCGCTATGTACCTGCCATTTGAGACATAGTAGGGTTGTTTGTTTCAACACCCACCCCTTTGGGAATTTCAATTCACCTTCAAACCCAGGAGCCCATGACTAAGAGCCTCCCTATGCACTATATCCTTGAGTCAACCTTTGCTCATATCTTTCTATTTTTAAAAGTAACACTTCACCAGGAGACTCACATTTACATCAATTTGCGTACATCATTTTTTGCTTATTGTCTTTGTTCGACAATAACTTTATTCTGATTGGCCATCATCTAAACAGTGCGTGCAGAGCCGAAGAACTCGTGGCGTTCTACGCACAAAGGTTCATTCAGAGGGCTTGCATGGGAGAGGCATGCTCCTACTCGTGGGCTCCCGTCAAGCC
This sequence comes from Montipora foliosa, assembly GCF_036669935.1. Lineage (NCBI taxonomy): Eukaryota > Metazoa > Cnidaria > Anthozoa > Scleractinia > Acroporidae > Montipora > Montipora foliosa. The sequence goes on from NW_027179785.1 coordinate 338,749, forward strand.
TTAATTTATAAGAAGGGCGTGTTTGATTGACCCTATTCCGGAATATGAATACGTTGAGTAATGATTAAAACGGTATGTTTGGCGCGTTTCGAAGCAAAAAGGATAATAAAAATATGTTTAAATAGCATTTTAGCAGATATTTGACAATTTTAACGTGAATCTCCGTAAAAACGAAGGATTTCTAACTTATATTCCATGTATTCCTATTCCAGAATACGGTCAATCGAACGCACCCTAAGTTTCGTCTTTGTGATATCCTAAACATCCACAAAGAGTGGCGGGTTATGGATATTTACTGGAAAAGAAGCTTCTTCACCTGCTTTTCACTTAAAATGAACAAGAAGTTCTCACCTTATATTCAGACAAACCAGCATGAAGACTTAAGAGTGCCATTTCCTTATCAACTTAGTTGGAGGGGGGAGGGGTGGGGAATGATGGTATTTGCGAAAAACAGGTTTTTGGCGAAACATTCCATAAAATACCACAAAGGGTTATGCAGATGGTTTGGACCAGTTTTATTTAATATGTTTTCAACCTACTTTTAGAAGAAATCGCTTGTAAGAATTTTTAATTCCAAAAACGTGATTTTTGTCCATTTTTCGGCCAAAAAAGGATGAAATAAGCCTTAAAAACAGCTTTCTATGTTTAGGCAGGTTGCTTTAAAACAAGTGCGATCTTGTGAACTGTTTCTATCTTCGCTATCAAGTCTATTATTGACGTTATTTACGTTAGCGAGAAAAAAGTTACAGCTAAGTTGGGTATTTGCGACCAAAAACGGGTATTTGCTACATAATAGTTTTTGGAAATAAATTACCTGAAATTTCATTGGCTACCAAATAATTGGCTCGGAAGAGTTCCTCTTAATAAGCGCTGACGTTTCCAAAAGAAAAAATATGTATAACGTTGCTTTTAGGCGATTTAAAGGGCAAAATCTTTCCAGGAATCTCAAAAAAATCTTAGGGTTTGAAGTGCTGTCGAATATATAACTTCAAGCAACACTTAAGATGGAAAAATAAGATGGAAAGACACGAAAAATAAACCTAATCCAGAGGGGTTGAGCAGAGATGTTCTTTAACTTGGAGACCTTTGAAATACGATTTAACTGAGAAATTTTACGGAATTTTTGACTGATGTGCCAAGCATTCAGTATTTGCTACCTTCTTTGGGTTTGAAACCAAATATCATGATAACGATAATATTGATATTCGTTTTTAACTGATATACTGTTCATTTTCAGTTAGAGCTTCCACTCTTTTGAAGTCATAGTGCTTGAAGTAGTTTTATTATTTTTTTAAAGTCCTAGAGAAATAGGGTAGATAATACTGACTGATGAATCTAAAGAGAGAGAGAGAGAGAGAGAGAGAGAGAGAGAGAGAGAGAGAGAGAGAGAGAGAGAGAGAGAGAGAGAGAGAGTGAGAGAGAGAGTCAGATTGAGGTGGGTATTTGCTACTATTAACGGGTATTTCCTACGGTAGCAAATACGCATTGAGTATTTTCTACCGTAGTAAATACTCACTGTGAGTATTTGCTACCATAAGTGAGTATTTGCTACACGTAGCAAATACTCAAAGTGGGTAATTACTACTAGAAATGGGTATTTGCGACTGGTAGCAAATATCCATACCCAGAATTGCTACCAGAAGTGAGTGTTTGCTCCAAGTAGCAGATTAAATGAATTTCGGAATTGTCAGAATGTAAGATCTGCTCAAATCGAGAGTTTTATGCTTCGCGCCTTCAATTTTAAATAAACACCGAAGACATTCTTGTTTTGTTTTCTGGTACAGCTTTCATGTCAGTAAATGAGAAGTAAATTAAATGTATATGTTCTAAGTCTGTTTACCCCAGCTTTAATACTTAACCTGTGTACTAACAATACAACTTTTAAAGACATTTATACATGCCACTGCGTTGGAAGTAGGACGACATTGGACGACATAGTAACAATGATGATGATGATGGTGACAATGAAGATGATAATGATTGTAACAATATTCGTATAACACCCACAGGCGAAAAAGATTACAACATTTAGCATTTAACTTTTTCTCGATTTGTCAGGGTTTTTGAGAAAGAAGCGGATAAAACATGTGAAAGGAAATAACATTGCTGTCAGTGAAAATCACCCAACTGATTATACTAAAGTGATCATTTGCGTTAAGTGTACGAGTATCCCAACCGCATAAGAACACACCAGGGTATAATACTGCCACTGTTTTCAACGGGGTCCAGTAAATTAAATAACAGTAAATACTACGAATATCAAAACCATGATACAAGTGAAAATATGAAAGAACATATATTTCATATCTTTCTCAGCAGTTCAAATTATTTGAACTGCGGAGAAAGATATGAATAAATGACTGATCATCGTTCATAACTGCGAGGATCATAGCTTCACTTGATTTCATATCTGCAGTTCATATATGATCCATTTCATCCATCATTTCATGATTGATTCATTCCTCTCGGGAACATTAGAACCCACAAATGAACAGCACCCAACGTCAGTGGCTTCATAGATCAGTTGGGTAGAGGGTCGCACCGGTATCGAGAGGTCACGGGTTCAAACCCCGTTGAAGTCCTGAATTTTTCAGACTTCTCTACGCAATTGCAAACATTGCGTTCATAACTGCGAGGATCATAGCTTCACTTGAGTTTGTGTTTTGTTTGAAAATATAGCTTCCGGTCAGTTGCGTTTTTTAGGACTAAGCAAGATTTCTTCATGGATTGTTCATTCAATTTATAATTTACAATTTTCTTCACCTAGGGGGTGATACGTTGAAAGTTTGCCAAGAAGTGCGTCTGGTGAAAAATTAAAGGACCTTAGATTAGTTTGACTTTTGGGTGATTGCGGGCTAATGATATCAAAGGTACTTTTGTCCTCAGTTATTTTCTTTGAGGATGGAAACGATTTTATTCCTATACATTCGTGATTGAAATTATTTTCCAGTTTAGACCTAGACCATAGAAGTGTTCAATATATAAGAACATCATCTAAAGATTCCGAGTCGTAATATACAACTATGTGTGTTTTAATACAGCAACATGGCCTGATGATGGCGAGTGATACAAAACTTCGTTAAGCATCATGGATGAACACCGGAAATAAAAATAACGGAAGTGCTGTTGGATGTACAATAAAATCATTACATCCCTCCTTTCCTGTAAGCTTGACAAACTGGATAATAGACTAAACGTGCATAAACCTAATCCAATGACCACAAGGTACACGGTCTAAATTAATGTAAACTTCCTTTTAGAATATCTAAACGCAACAATGCAATTATGATCGTTTCAAAGTGTTCCTAAAAACCGCAGCTTGGTTTGACTCAGTTCCTACAGATCCAGTCTCTCCGGGGGCTTAATCAGCCTACCACTGCGAGTTGCGCAGGTGTCTGGTGATGTGATGGTTTCATACCTCAGAGGGTTTCCTGCATAGTAGGGGAATCTTTGGTTGACGACTGCTCATTCCAGTCGGGTTCCACTGCTCTGTTTTCCTGCTGCGCTTCTCGTATGTGGGCTCTGTTGCGCCTCAGCTCTCTGCCAGTTGCAGTCGTTACAGCGTATGAGCGGGGAGTTCCAACTAGTCTTTCCTTTACCTCGGCCGGTTTCCATGTCAGTGATTCTGGATCTTGAATAGTGATCCTTTGCCCTGGGGCTAGTTCTTGGAGTGGTTTTGCAGATCGATCATAGTAGTGTTTCAGCAGATGTTGTCTTTCGATCAGCCTTAAGATAACGTCTTCACTTGATGGGTCCCTTGAAGTCTTCCTTGGGAGGTTGTCTTGAATTGCGTGCCCTAATAGTAACTCAGCAGGTGAAGGGAGTTTGTGGTAAACGGGCGTAGTTCTTAGACAAAGAAGCGACATGTTAGGTCTGATTTGGTCATTTTCGACTTCAGGAGAGCTGACTTCACTGACTTGGCTTTCGATATACCCATTGCTACGAGGGTAATGGGGGGAGCTTGTAATGTGCTTAAAACGGAGGTCGCGAGCGAAATCTTGAAAGGCCTGGCCGGCAAAATGTGGTCCGTTGTCAGATATTACTACCAAGGGGATGCCTTGCTCGCTGAAGCTGCCTCATTATTTTGACCACTGTACGCGCAGTGGCTGTTTATAACTAGTTCTGTAAAGAATGCCAGCGCTAGAACAGTATTTTTAAGTTTACAAGTATATATGTAGACTCGAGCAACAAGGAGAAGATGTAGAACCATTAGGTCAGAAGTTTCATTCACAAAACCGAGGCACATGAAGCAGGAAAGAGAGTAAACCTCAGACTGACAGAGCCTGTCTTTTAACCATGCCAGGACCTCTTTCCAAAAAAGTTGACTATATTCGCAGTTCCAAAAAAAGATACATTAAAGTTTCTTCGGACTTCTCCACAAAAAAGGCAAAGGTTGGTCGGGAGAATTCCTATTCTGTAAAGAAAGTAAGTAGTTTCGATTCTCAGTTGGCAAAGCGTGTTGTTCCTTTCGTTCATAAAAAAGGCAAAGAATAAGTTTGCTTCCAGTTAACAGGAAAGGAATTCAATAGTGATGTGTAAGGAACCTTCTGCAAAGCTAAGTAAAGGTAGGTGGAACGTCAAATCAAAGAGAAAATGCAGGACAGTTTGCTGGTTTTGAAGACAAAAGGCAAAATAATGATGATAATAATGGTGCATGATGATAAAGGTAATAGTAATAATATGAAATCGAGAATACTCAAAATATGGTCTCACAGAAGAAAGATGGTTTTTTTTTCATAAACAAATGCAGCTTATAGAATTTTTTTCCCCTCCGGCACTGATCAAGAAAAATTCTCTGACCATTTCACTAAAGTGTGAAGTGTTTTCGCGTATTATTCGGAATCAGTAGACATTCTTGATAATCTGAGAGGTCTCTAATTCGGAGACGTACTGTTTGAAAAATCTAAAATCATTACTCGAACCAACAAATTATGAATTTCCTCTACAAAGGGTTATCAAGTACTGTTGAAATTTCTTTTAAACAGTGAGTCACTTTTTAAGTAACTCAAACAAACCCTGTGGAGTGACTAGGCGCATAGCTTTATAACTTTGTGACAGTTTATGTGGAGCAATAAACTTACAGATTTTGTAGACTTGTGAGCCCTGAGAACAGCATTTCTGGGAGTTGAGTTATTTTATTGTCAAAGAGAGATCTAGAATTTATAGTAAAAGAAACCTTCTTCAAAACTAAGTTAGCGTAGCACTAATTTATCTTAATACAACAGTTAAAAGTATATTGAGGAATTCTAATTAAACGAGAACAGTGATATTTATTCCGATATAGCTTTTATTAAGGGTCATTCTGAGTACTCGCCGACCAAGGCCTTACCAAGAATTCATCGCCCAAGAATAAGATTTATCCAAATTGGCCTACTCCCCAGCAGCGTCAGAACGGTGTCTCTTTCTAAACTTAGTTTTGCGGGAAATTAAGCAATAGACCAAATCGGCTAACTCAATGTTGTACCCAATTTAAACCCTTTAGAGAAATAGAGATATTTATTCCGACATAGCTTTTATTAGGGGTCATTCCGAGTACTCGCCGACCACGGTCTTACCAAGAATTCATCGCCCAATAATAAGATTTATCCAAATTGGCCTACTCCCCAGCAGCGTCAGAAAGGTGTCTTTTTCTAAACTTAGTTTTGCGGGAAATTAAACAATAGACCAAATCGGGTAACTCAATGTTGTACCCAATTAAAACCCTTGAGAGAAATACATGTTATGAAAAAAACTGTGTCCGAGGTCTCAAGTACGGCCCTTGGCCTTCATTCTCTGGCCGTACTCGAAACCCAGGGCGGGGGGAGAGAAACCTCGAAAATCGTTTAAAGACTAAGAGAATCGTCGCCTGTACTCACACTGTCTCGAGTTTGATATTAATCTGTTTACTTAAATTGCAAAGCAAACTTGTTTTATGGATATTGATAAAAAAAGTACACTTATCTCTTTTTGGTTGCGTTGAGACATGGGAGGGAGGTGGCAGGAAGGAAAACAGAATTGAAAAAAAAAAAGCCTTTTGTAATCAAAATGTCCTGCAATTGTAATCTATTGTAGCTGCTAAAATACTTTTAAACTTGTTTAGTATCCATAAAGAAAATCACATTTTTCTCTTTGTTTTCTGAAAATGTATTATTATTCAATACTGGCTTCATGAGAAAGCCATTGAAATGACAGATGAGAAATCTCAACTGTCATTTGTGAAATGACAAGTTAAAAAAACGAGTTCACAAAACTTCTAAAAGTTGTTGCTTGCACGATTAATTTTTCACTTTTAAACGGATAAAATGTTCTCAATCAGAATCAGAATCATCGGATATTACAGCACGTTTACGTGGCTTGGAAACCATAGGTTTGTTTGAACTCTCGCCGCTGGTGCTAAGTGCACTGATGAAGGTAAAATTAAACGCCCCGCCTTCAATATTTCCGTCTTTTACTACTCCTACTACTACTAATAGTAATAGTAATAATAATAATAATCATCATCATCATCATCATCAACATCATCATCATCATCATCATCATCATAATAATAATGGGAATATAAAACAAAGACATGACAACGTTGCAAAAGTTGTGTGAGAAATTAAATCTGGAAAACAAGGATAAGTGGTACAAACACGCACCGGACAGTGTAAGGGAAAAGGATGAGGATAAACTACTGTGGGACGTGAACATACAGTGTGATCATGTCATTGAAGCCAGAAGACCGGACATTGTGGTTGTAAATAAACAGGAGAGAAAATGCATTATTATTGATATTGCCTATCCAGCGGATAAAAGAATTGGTGAAAAGGAGAATGAGAAATTTGAAAAATATCAGGACCTTAAAAGAGAAATTGCAAGAATGTGGAACATGAGAACTGTGCAGGTGGTACCAATTGTTGTAGGATCATTGGGAAGTGCAACAAAAAACTTGGACGAGTGGCTGGGAAAGTTGAATATCAAAAATAGTATTTCATTACTACAGAACGCAAGTGCCCGGGGGGGGGGGGGGGGGAAACCTCGAAAATCGTTTAAAGACTAAGAAAATTGTCACCTGTAGTCACACTGTCGCGAGTTTTATATTAATCTGTTTTACTTAAATTGCAAAGCACACTTGTTTTATCGATAGTGATAGAAAAACAGTGCATTTATCTCTTTTTGATTGCGTTGAGTCACTTTTAAACGGATAAAATGTTCTCAATCAGAATCAGAATCATCGGATGTTACAGCACGACGTTTAGGCGGCTTGGAAACCATAGGTTTGTTTGAACTCTCGCCGCTGGTGCTAAGTGCACTGATGAAGGTAAAATTAATCGTGCCTCCTTCCATATTTCCGATTTTTTACTACTACTACTACTACTACTACTACTACTACTACTACTACTACTACTACTACTACCACTACTACTGCTGCTGCTGCTGCTACTACTACTAATAATAATAATAATAATAATAATAATAATAATAATAATAATAATGGGAACATGACAGCGTTGCAAAAGTTGTGTGAGAAATTAAATCTGGAAAAGAAGGATAAGTGGTACAAACACGCACCGGACAGTGTAAGGGAAAAGGATGAGGATAAACTACTGTGGGACGTGAACATACAGTGTGATCATGTCATTGAAGCCAGAAGACCGGACATTGTGGTTGTAAATAAACAGGAGAGAAAGTGCACTGTTATTGATATTGCCTATCCAGCGGATAAAAGAATTGGTGAAAAGGAGAATGAGAAATTTGAAAAATATCAGGACCTTAAAAGAGAAATTGCAAGAATGTGGAACATGAGAACTGTGCAGGTGGTACCAATTGTTGTAGGATCATTGGGAAGTGTAACAAAAAACTTGGACAAGTAGCTGGGAAAGTTGAATATCAAAAATAGTATTTCATTACTACAGAAAACTACGTTACTGGGAACGGCGAGGATTTTGAGAATGGTGTTGGAGCTCTAGAGTATGAAGTATTAAATAACTTTATTTAAGTGTCAACGGATTAAGCACAAGTGCTCTAATTGGGGAAAACAACGAAATTTACTCAAATCAAGTCAAATCAAATATTAGTTTGTGTGGACAGGGTAAGACCGAAGTACCCGAAGAAAAACCTCTCGGAGCAGAGAAGACAACCAAGAAACTCAACCCACATATGACACTGAGTCTGAGAATCGAGCCCGGGCCACATTTGGTGGGAGGCGAGTGCTCTCACCACTGCTCCACCCCTGCTCCCCGTTAATTGGTTCGCGAGGCAAGCTTAACTTCTAAGAGTGACAATTTTTTCGAGTTTGCGATGACATCGTACTCGTCTTCATTCAAGGACTTCAAGGTTATTGTCAGCGAGTCAGAGAGCAATCCCATGACGCTGACCTTTAGGGACGAAGAAGTGTTCTCAAAGAGGACCAAAAACAACAGTCTTCGTTGAAGACTCAACAAAGGGACCAAAGGGAATCGACAAGCTCAACCACAAGATTGACCAGCTAACGCATGTTGTCAATAGTAAACCGGGAGAGGAAAACTTGTAATGAGAGGTATTATGAGTCCAGGATACAACATATAAAGAATAAACATCTTAAAAGATGCTGGGTAGAAATGAAGCGTCTGAGTGGAGCAAAGACCAAGAATGGCGATCTGTGTAGTCAAATTAAATAAATGTCGATCATTTTTCAGACCTTTACCAAGTGGAGGAGGCTAACTTCGTCAACTCAGCCTTCCTGGAACCTCTAGAGAAATATAAAGTTGCCTGCTCCGCTTGAAAGTTCCCCTACAGAGGATATTCCAAA
>NW_027179785.1:352500-357500 GCF_036669935.1 Montipora foliosa
ACAAGCAATAAACTCAGTATCCAAACCCATATGCAACTACATAAATTTCTCACTGGAGTTCAGGAACAAACCCTTTTCTGAAGAACCTTTCCCTTAAATAATAAAGCGTAAAATGGACAACAAGCATTCTTTTAAAAAAAAAATCTTGACTAACGAGAATGTCAAATTTCCAATTGTTGTTGTTATTGTTGTTGTTTTTCTTTACCTGAAGACTGCGCTCAGTACTGGTACCAACTCTTGCCCGTGGACTTGGTACCAGTTACGAGAGGGATGCATAGGACAGGAGGCTATGGAGAGAAACTGTTGATCGCCTATGCTCCTGAGAAGGAGTGAAGGGCGAACTATTACTGTGTAGAGTTGAGCACAAATAAATAAAATCATAAATAGCCAGACTTAAGTAAACACAGATCTAGTTCCACTCAAGGGGTTCGATTCCTTCTCCGAGTTTGTTAAACCCATATCCAACCAGAAAGAGTTAACAGAGAATTTGCCATTTGGTTTCAGTGTTGTGCACTGTACATAATATCACAGCTAGTAAAATTTCAGAAAAACAGGTCACTTTGATATCCGAGCGCGAAAGATGCAATTGTTGTCGAAGTTTCAAAAGTCTTTTAAGAAACGATTCAGAAATACATAAAACAAGAAATGCTAGTGATAGGAACCGACGTTTCGGTGCATCTTGCGCCATTATCAAGGTTACATAAAGATAAAAGTTGAAACGAACTTGCACAAAAGAGTGCCAAGCTAATTACATGAATACTTTAGCACGAAGAGAATCCGACTGTACATTCAATGCTGGTTTAAGATATTGAATACACAGAATTTCATTAACAAGACAGTCAAATTTGTTCGTGCGTGGTTCAGGGTATCCAAAAATTGTGTAGCCGCTGCCAGATCCGGCATCCTGACTAGAGTGTCGTCTACGTAGCGGCGGTAGAATTCTGGGAGTTTTCCTTGACTTTTTAGGGACCCTTCAATAGAGCACATGAATATATTAGCCAAAAGGGGTCCAAGGGGAGACCCCATAGCTACTCCATCGGTCTGTTCGTATAGGGCCCCGTCGAACTGAAACAGCTGCCCCTTTGTAGCAACGTGAAGAAGGTCAACGAGATCAGTTCTGGTCGAGTTTAGATCATACTTGTCGTTGAACCAGTTGTTCTCGAAAGATTTCCGTGCCAGGATGTCAATTGTATTCTTGTAATTAGCTTGGCACTCTTTTATGCAAATTCGTTTCAACTTATATTTCTTGTTTCATGTTTTACTAATGATTATTTAATTTCGGAGGCTATATTGAAGAACCATTCCAGGAAGTTCTTGTTAACGGCATTTTGTGGAAATGTTATGATGAGTGGGTTAAGATAAGTGCCACAGGAATTCTCTTTAGTGTCATACGTAATGGTTACAAGATTCCGTTCTGTGATGTGCATTCACTCATGCGTCGCCTGGCATCTACTTACGGTGAGTACATGCAAACAATAATTCAGCTCTGCGGAAGACTCGGAGAACTTGTTTTTGACGTTACTTTTTGAATATTTAACATAGCGATGTATTGAACCGCTTTTTTGCCCACCTGAGATTATTAACCCCCTTTTCAGTTTCCTTGCAAATCTCAGGAAGAGAAAATTTATACTTGATTTGAGGCACGTTATTTTTTGTCTTTTAAGCAAATATAACTGGTGTGAAGATATTTCCACAGCCCTGAATATCGTTTCTAAGGTTTTTTATGTGTCAGTTTTGTGACCTCAAGTCTGATTATATCCACAGTGACATAGAAATTTTTCCTGACCATAGAAATTTTCTAGCTTTCTCCTGCGTTTTCAGTTTATAATTTTGCCTTTCGGCTTACCCTCCTCTCTGTATTTATTTTTCAAGTTACTCAAGCCTTTGTTGACTTAGAAGAAAAGGCCTTCCATTGTCTTTTTTCCTCTATGATGGCTTTGGAGCGAGATCGGAGCTAACAATAACGAAGCCAAGATCAGTAGTTTGTATAGGTAATCAAATGATTTCGAGTGCAATTTGGAACAAACAAGCACGTGTAAATTTTTTCAAAGACGACCAAAATTGCACGAGCCCGTAGGGCGAGTGCAAATTGTAGTCTTTGAAAAAATGTACAAGTGCTTATTTATTTCAAATTGCACGAGAAAAATCACGTGATTACTTATTAATAATATACATGAAAAAATTCGAGAAGAAACGCGTATCACGCAATCAGGGAAAAATTGCGCCATAATTGCGCCATGCAGGGCGCGCGCTTGATTTGAAAACAAAAGATTTGATTGGCTATCTGTAAACTTCTCTGTTCATTGAACAATCAGAATGCTTGCTTTATTACCTTTTTTGCATTCAATTACCTCTTTTCTGCTCTATGTTACCGAAAAACTGCACTGTTCTCAGCCAATCAGAATCGAGTAATTTTTTTCATGAATATTATTAGTCAGTTAACACTAACTTACTTTAACGTTGTTTTGTTGTTAATGAGGAAAAGTCCCAATGGGAACCAACGCAAGTTATCACTTGGTTTGGTATTGTACTGGATACTTATGAAGGTTCAGAGTGTATGTCTGTTACTGAGCGCAGAATCTCTAAGGTCAAAAGTCACACTGGTTCTATGTTAGGAACGCCGGACTGCATGGTTGTTTATGACAGGTTTTTTTGGCCTCTGTTGTAGACCAGCATGGTTTATAGACAATACAAACCTTGTGAGTATTGTTCATTACGGCAGCTAAGTGCCTGCATGAACCGCAGCTTCTTTTTCGTCTGCTTCGGATTTAGTTTTTCTCTTTATATGAAGTAAATTCTTAGGGAACGTATTCTTACCGCTGTTCGCTTAAGTAGGCTTTTCGATTTTGACGATAATACGTTTAATGATGAAGTATTCACAATGTTATACATCAATATTGGGGCCTCCGATCACATATTTGTTACGTTTTCTTGCTGCTATTATGCTAAATTAGCTCGCTTTAGTTCTAGTTTTTACCATCCCAGGACCGAGGCGGTTGGCGCCTTTATTCGAGATTGGAACTTGAACTATATCGGGCTACACCCGCCCTATGTGTCAAAAGTTGTTAGTTAATGTTCTTTCTCGTTTGAGAACGTGTGTGGCCGAAGGAAGCCATGTGATTCCCTTGTGTAAATCATCCTGCTTTTTTTTTTGTGCCAAGATGGTAGACACTGGTACCCATTTGTTTATCGGACTGGCCGGTTCCTGGCCGCGCTTTAGCTACTGTTTGTAAGGGGAAAATCTAGATACAGCATTTTTGGTGCTAGTATCACTGCTTTCTCGTTAGCTTTTAATTGCCTGAGAGAATATTTTTGTCGGCCTTTTGTACTGATGAGACTGGCAGCTGCCCCAAGTGTACGAATTTTTTAAAGGTCCTTTGTTACCTAGCTGTAGTATTTTTTGACATTTATGTTGCATTTTCAGGTTACTGTTTTGTGGGGCACAAGGGAGTGTGCCTTGTAATCGTAAATGTGCTCTATTCATGATCACTGTCAGATCACCTTAACTGGATTTTACAGAGACGCCTTTTCCTAATTTTGGTACAAAGTTTGCGGTTTTGAACTTGTGTAATGCTTTGTTTCTTAAGTCATGTTATAATCAATAATAATAATCACTTTATTTACCCTCGGATTTTAGAGTAGCTAGTAGCTAATAACTCCGAGCATTGAACATACGCAATTTTTAAGAATTCCAACTGGCGGGAGGCAAACCAGTTGGTCATTTTACAATTGCGCCAGGATATTGAATCAGGGACTACCTGAAACAAATTCAGTGAGTGGTCAGAACGCGGTCTTGAACCCGCGATCTCCGGATGTTAAGGCACAGGCCCTAACCACTCGGCCACACTGCCTCTTGTTCTCCTTTAGATGTTTTCCAGGAAAGTCTCTGGAGGTAAGCCGCAGTTTTTACGGATCCACAGTTGACGTTGCGTTTTCAGCACTGGTAGCATTAGGTGGGCACACGAGTCAGCAGACAGTTTCCTGAAGACCAAGTCCTCCCACAAACTTTTGAACAAAAACAAAGTTCTCGGCTATTCAACATTCAGGGATCACTTGGCTAAGGACCTGCGAGGGCTGGTTCCGGATCCGTCAATATTTGGCTCCCACACTCAGTAGGTCTGAGGGAGCTTCTAAGGCCGCCGAGAGAGGGGTTAGCGAGAGAGTTTTTCAGGGACATGGTCGATGGAAGAGTACCACTGACAAGGACGGATATGTTAAAGATAATATCGTTTCCAGGATTTCCGTTTCCAAGTCTTTGGGTCTCTAGCTAGCCTTTTGTAGTCAGACATTTTGAGGCCTTAACCTCGTCTTCTAGTTGTGGCTTTCATCCAATATTCACGCTTGTAATGTTACGACAGTAATTATAATAATAATAATAATAATAATAATAATAATAATAATAATAATAATAATAATAATCGCGGCTAATCGTCGTAGCAAAGTACAGCAGCGACGCAGCTCAACAAGGTCGAACCGAAAGCATAAGTTGAACCCTCTGTCAGCCGCTATACGGTAAATGTGTGACCTTGGAGCACAGCTTACAGCCAGCTGAAATCAGCCGTATTTTGGTTTTTGCTGAAGGGGAAAAACCGGAGAATACGGAGAAAAACCGCGAGGCAGAGAAGAAAACAAACAGAAACTCAACCCACTTATGGCGTCGGGTCCGAGAATCGAACTTGCGCCACAGCCGTACCACGTAGTATAGTTAACTGGATCATTGATTTTCTGTCTAATCGATTTCAAAGAATCAAACTAGCAAAAGGTTGTTATTGCAAGTGGGGCCCAGTCCTTTCTGGGATACCGCAGGGTTACCAAATTGGGCCATGGCTTTTTGTATTGATGATAAATGATTTGGATGTAAACACTCCACATTTATGGAAATTTGTTGATGACACTACAGTATCCGAAGTCGTTCCGAAAGGGATTACCAATGAGGCACAGAGTATAGTTAATCAGGTTATTGAGTGGTCCCATGTGAACAGAGTGCAATTCAACCCTGA
>NW_027179785.1:362500-370000 GCF_036669935.1 Montipora foliosa
AAACCTGTGTGTTATGGTTTATCATTTGTTATTTATTTGTTTGAGCAGGTTGAAGTTTTGGCAGCTATTCAGCTGATGTGGATCTGCTATACCCACCCACCCATATGCTCAGAGAGGACAGCCACAACACCGGGAGCTTCATCCCTTAGTACTCTTCTCGAATAGTGTGCGGGTTCTTTAACGTCCCACAGAGAACTAATGTACATGGAAGATATTTGTGAGACGGGGCCTACGGTTTATAGTCCTTATCCGAGAAGACTAGAAAGTCTCACCATTTGCGGATGTAATTACAAAGGCAGCACTTTCTACTCAGTTATTTAAAGACCCTGAGTGTTGGACGGTCCGGCAGGCGTCAAACTCACGACCTCCCGCACGGCAGCACGGTGCTCAAGGGTTCCCAGAGTTTGCTAGGTTTAGATGGTTTCAAGTTTGAGAAGAAATTGAAGCTTTAACTAGAAAGTCCTTGATTGATTTGTTTTTCCAGTAAGCGACAATAGGAGCATTAGGAAAAATGGGCGCAAGTTTTAGGACGTTAGAAATTAAAAACCAGCTCTTCATAAGGATTTCTTTGAGTTTAGGTGTACAGCTGTGATGAACGTAGTAACGAACGGTAGAATGTTTTTGGATGTCTTTGTTTTGTTTTTTAAATCTTTATTTTGCCATCAGAAAGCTACAACAAGTTGCAAAATTGTTGAGACACTTTCATTAAAAAACACCTTTTCTAACTTCCAATACTCGGCGTATCTAGAATTTTAACCTTTCCCACTTCCTCTCCCCTCTCCCCATTTCAATGTTAACTGCTTAAGTTCCCAACATTTTTTTGTCTCGCTAGCAACACTGATAAGGGGGGGGGAGGGGGGCTGTAGTGTGAGAGATAATAGGGAAATTAATAACGCCCCAAGAAGGTGAAGTGTCTCCACTATTTTTGCAACTTGTTGTCTGATTGATTGCAATAATTTTTCCAGTCCGAATTTGAATCCTATAGGGAAACGCTTCAACGTAGAAAAGCAGGAACTAAAGAAACAATCATTAAATATCGTATTAGCTCTGAAACATTTCAGAAGTTTGCACGCGAAATGCAAAGCACATTGTACCAAACACGAAAGGATATTAATTATTGACATACGGTAGCATCGATTTTCGAGTGTTTGGACTTGTCATCGCTAACAGAAGACTCCGTACCAAATACTAAAGCAAGCAAAGTATTTTGCACTGCAGATCTGATGCTCCGAAAGTTACACATGGCTCGTATTATGTAACACAATACCATTTATTGTGTTTCTTGGTGACGTCAACCGGGATGGTGGCGTTACAGTTGAAAATCGTATCTTCGAGGAAACAGCACAATTCAACTAATACTTTCTTTTCTAATCAATCCAATACCTTACCAGGTGATTGGTAATAAAGCTCACACAGTTAGAAGTCCTGTACATATCGTCTATTCCATTTACCAACGGTCTACCATCCAAGCACGGTCTACCATCGCAACAGCAAGAAATATGATATCATATTATTTTCTCAGTGAAAAGTTGTGGTAGACCGTGTAGACCGTTTCATATAAATGTCATAATGTGTAGCCGGTACAAATTTGTTCACTTTTGTAACTCATTGTAAAACAAATCTCGCAAAGGATTTAACACAATCGGGTGCTTTCTTTTGATCATTGTGCTCAGTCAGTCATTCCAAAGAACATGGAATTAGCCTGTACCCGACACGTCACTTAGAAGACTTGCTAGTAAGCGTTACCGATCCCTTCTCTGGAAGCAGACTAGCCCGAAAGCAATAAGTAATGTTACGAATGGACTTCTATGAAAATGTATCTTTGTATAACAATGTTTGCTAAGAATTGATTTTTCGGAAAGTGGATGTTCCCTTTAAATGGCATGCGATCGCAGTTAAAGGAGAGGTTATGTCTGTTTCTCATTCGTAAACAACAGCTAATTTCGTACATGTTGCGCGTGCTTTAGATGTCATGTGTCGACCGAAATATAGGTGTTTAAGGCAAATTATTTCGAAATCGGTTCCAGGATATTTCTAGCGTACTTTAAAAAGCGAAAGGATGAACATCATACCTTTTCGTGTACCAAATTATGTGTATGTTCCACTTGACTCACAGAAAGCACTGAAATGCCTTCAAATTACGTCATACCGAAACCCCGCCAAAATCCAGTTTATCGCTGACCATTTTCCATTCACAGCAGATCAGAGAATTAAACCCTTTATTTTGGAAACACCATATTAAACGCAAACGATAGACGCCTTCCCGTTCCAATAAACAAAGTGACCGTACGCCAATACAGTGACAACCAACTCAGACAACAAGTTGCAAAATTGTTGAGACACTTTCATTAAAAAACACCTTTTCTAACTTCCAATACTCGGCGTATCTAGAATTTAAACCTTTCCCACTTCCTCTCCCCTCTCCCCATTTCAATGTTGACTGCTTAAGTTCCCAACATTTTTTGTCTCGCTAGCAACACTGATAAGGGGGGGAGGGGGGCTGTAGTGTGAGAGATAATAGGGAAATTAATAACGCCCCAAGAAGGTGAAGTGTCTCCACTATTTTTGCAACTTGTTGTAGCTCTGCCAGTGTTTTATCAAGTAGCTCGTGTGGGTAGCCTCGTACAAGGAAGCGATATTATTGTGTTTCGAGTAAAATGCCAATCTAACGGAACGACATAAATTGTAGCAAAAGGAAAATAAACATCACCTTTTCAGTTTTGACCTTTGGCTGTTGAAATGCAAAGCATTTTTTCTGTCGTGCAAAAAACGATGAGTGACTTGTCACGTAAGTGTGAGGCGAATAACAAAGCGCGTAAGAATCTATCTAATGACAAAGGGATACAGAAATCCCTGTAAACTCTGAACAAGCTTTTCGGAGCCGTTGCGCAGACTGACTACACCGCTGGTTTAGTCTTTCTGCGACGCAGTCTATTAGCGCGGGACCCATACACCGACCGACATATATTTGCTATTCATACGGAATGCTTGTCATGGTTCAATAAACTGTTTTCACGTTACGTCACGGTTTGAGTTCCTAAACGAAGGAACGGCGGCCATGTTGGTGTCCCTAACTGATCCTCCTTGAAATAAGTTCTTTTATCATGCAAATGTTTTCTTTGTTTCTGTGGAAAAACAAGGTTACTGATCACGTCAGTGAAAAAACTCAATAGCACAGGGGAAGTCTTACCTCGTTTTTAATTGTTTTAAGTACAGTTCATCAGCTATCAAACAACGGCATTGATGCATATTTAATTTTACGAAATACCTTCTTTGTTCGATGTCACCGGCCATCTCACTAGACATGCGTTTCTCGAATTTTAGTCTAAGCACCCATTTGAAATAGCGCTGATAAACAGAATTTAACTCTAAGCACCCATTTGCGTGGCTATGTCGTTCAAGGTTGAAGCGTAAAATGGACAACAATCTTTCTTTCATACAATTCTTGACTAGCGAGAATTAGTCAAATTTCCAATTGTTGTTGTTGTTTTTTATCTTCTTTACCTGAAGACTATGCAGAGTTGAGCACAAATAAATAAAATCATAAATATCCTGACGTTAGTAAACACAGATCTTCTTGCACTCAAGGTGTTCGACTTCTTCTCTGAGTTTGTCAAACCCATATCCCAACCGAAAAGAGTTACCAGAGAATTTGCCGTTTGGTTTCAGTGTTGTGCACTGTACATAACAGCACAATTAGTAAAATATTAGAAAAACGGCTCACTTTGATATCCGACCGCGAAAGATGCAACTGTTGTCGAAGTTTATTACTCGTCGCTTTTAAGATTTCAGATATTCATTTTTTACCGCTTGTGTTGTTTATGGAATCGAAGTTCCACTCTTGAGCTCTATAAGGATAATGTTCTGTTTAAGGATCCAATAAAGCACCATTCGCGTTTTCCACGGGATAAAAGCTACCTGAATCTACGCATTTCTATAACCCTGTTAAACCTAGCAAAGATACGCGCAGAAGACTCTAGGCAGAAAGAGAATACTTAGCAGGGAAGTGACAAGAAAGACAAGATTGCGCAGCTTTTCTGACTTCCGACAGAGGAAAAAGAACCGAGCAATTGTACACAGATTTCGACTGGATTGCCATTCATAGGAACCCAGTGTTTAGGTCTGATCTTAAAAGCTTTTTTTACAATTTTGAGCTCAATGACCAGGCCTTAAAATGGCACCCAGGCTGGAGTTGACCTTGTTATTATTCAAACCTTCCTGCTTTTCTTATGTTAATGATGTTGTTCTCATTCTAACTAAGAGGAATTTACATAAGAAAAGCAGCGAAGCTTTTATCAAAATGAGGTCAACTCCAGCCTCACTTTCATACAAAGGTCAGGTAACTATGCACACAACTGTAAATGGTCGACTTCCTTTCCAGGTTCCTCTCTTTTCCTCACTCAAGAAAGTACCCTGGTTGCGGCTGGTCGCGTGTCTGCTAGATTTTGCAGATTAATACCGCTCAACGTATCGTTCACACTACATTTTCTAACGGAAAGACTTTCCACTTACACATTACTCTACTACAATGTTCACTCTGAAGCCTGATTTTCTCTAGCGACGCAAGAATAAGCAGAAGCGACTTACGCAAGCGCATTTAGTTTTTGTTGAGTTTTTCTCTTGTGCTTATGCTTGCGTCGCTGGTGAAAACCAAACTTTACGTACGTCAGGCATCTCATATTAGCAAAAGTGCGTGTTAATTATATTCGGAATCATTTAACTTATATTGCACACTAGAACCTAGAACTATTACTCATTTCACACCTTACTACATTACTTATCTATGTTACACCCTCCTCCCCCAGCAAAAATAAAAGAATAAAATAATAATAATAATAAAATTAATAATAATAATAATAATAATAATAATAATAATAATAATAATAATAATAATAATAATAATAACCAGATAATACATTTTTCTATTTGTAAAACAAAAAACAAAAAAAGGAAGAAGAGGGAACCCAGCCGAGAGCGTTTGTCTCAAGAGCGAGTCACTTCTCTGTTCGAGCGCTGTTTATAACTAGTTCTGTAAAGAATGTCAGCGCTAGAACAGTATTTTTAAGTTTACAAGTATATATGTAGACTCGAGCAACAAGGAGAAGATGTAGAACCATTAGGTCAGAAGTTTCATTCACAAAACCGAGGCACATGAAGCAGGAAAGAGAGTAAACCTCAGACTGACAGAGCCTGTCTTTTAACCATGCCAGGACCTCTTTCCAAAAAAGTTGACTATATTCGCAGTTCCAAAAAAGATACATTAAAGTTTCTTCGGACTTCTCCACAAAAAAGGCAAAGGTTGGTAGGGAGAATTCCTATTCTGTAAAGAAAGTCAGTAGTTTCGATTCTCAGTTGGCGAAGCGTGTTGTTTCTTTCGTTCATAAAAAAAGGCAAAGAATAAGTTTGCTTCCAGTTAACAGGAAAGGAATTCAATAGTGATGTGTAAGGAACCTTCTGCAAAGCTAAGTAAAGGTAGGTGGAACGTCAAATCAAAGAGAAAATGCAGGACAGTTTGCTGGTTTTGAAGACAAAAGGCAAAATAATGATGATAATAATGGTGCATGATGATAAAGGTAATAGTAATAATATGAAATCGAGAATACTCAAAATGTGGTCTCACAGAAGAAAGATGGTTTTTTTTTTCATAAACAAATGCAGCTTATAGAATTTTTTTCCCCTCCGGCACTGATCAAGAAAATTTCTCTGACCATTTCACTAAAGTGTGAAGTGTTTTCGCGTATTATTCGGAATCAGTAGACATTCTTGATAATCTGAGAGGTCTCTAATTCGGAGACGTACTGTTTGGAAAATCTAAAATCATTACTCGAACCAACAAATTATGAATTTCCTCTACAAAGGGTTATCAATTACTGTTGAAATTTCTTTTAAACAGTGAGTCACTTATTAAGTAACTCAAACAATCCCTGTGGAGTGACTAGGCGCATAGCTTTATAACTTTGTGACAGTTTATGTGGAGCAATAAACTTACAGCTTTTGTAGACTTGTGAGTCCTGGGAACAGCATTTCTGGGAGTTGAGTTATTTTATTGTCACAGAGAGATTTAGAATTTAAAGTAAAAGAAACCTTCTTCAAAACTAAGTTAGCGTAGCACTAATTTATCTTAATACAACTGTTAAAAGTATATTGAGGAATTCTAATTAAACGAGAACAAGGATATTTATTCCGATATAGCTTTTATTAAGGGTCATTCTGAGTACTCGCCGACCAAGGCCTTACCAAGAATTCATCGCCCAAGAATGAGATTTATCCAAATTGGCCTACTCCCCAGCAGCGTCAGAACGGTGTCTCTTTCTAAAGTTAGTTTTGCGGGAAATTAAACAATAGACCAAATCGGGTAACTCAATGTTGTACCCAATTTAAACCCTTTAGAGAAATACATGTTATGAAAAAAACTGTGTCCGAGGTCTCAAGTACGGCCCTTGGCCTTCATTCTCGGGCCTTACTCGAAACCCAGGGCGGGGGGAGAGAAACCTCGAAAATCGTTTAAAGACTAAGAGAATTGTCGCCTGTACTCACACTGTCTCGAGTTTGATATTAATCTGTTTTACTTAAATTGGAAAGCACACTTGTTTTATCGATATTGATAAAAAAAGTACATTTATCTCTTTTTTTGGTTGCGTTGAGACATGGGAGGGAGGTGGCACGAAGGAAAACAGAATTGAAAAAAAAATTCCCTTTGTAATTAAAATGTCCTGCAATTGTAATCTATTGTAGCTGCTAAAATACTTTTAAACTTGTTTAGTATCCATAAAGAAAATCACATTTTTCTCTTTGTTTTCTGAAAATGTATTATTATTCAATACTGGCTTCATGAGAAAGCCATTGAAATGACAGATGAGAAATCTCAACTGTCATTTGTGAAATGACAAGTTGAAAAAACGCGTGCACAAAACTTCTAAAAGTTGTTGCTTGCACGATTAATTTTTTACTTTTAAACGGATAAAATGTTCTCAATCAGAATCAGAATCATCGGATATTACAGCACGTTTACGCGGCTTGGAAACCATAGGTTTTTTTGAACTCTCGCCGCTGGTGCTAAGTGCACTGATGAAGGTAAAATTAAACGCCCCGCCTTCAATATTTCCGTCTTTTACTACTCCTACTACTACTAATAGTAATAGTAATAATAATATCATCATCATCATCATCATCATCATCATAATAATAATAATGGGAATATAAAACAACGACATGACAACGTTGCAAAAGTTGTGTGAGAAATTAAATCTGGATAAGAAGGATAAGTGGTACAAAGACGCACCGAACAGTGTAAGGGAAAAGGATGAGGATAAACTACTGTGGGACGTGAACATACAGTGTGATCATGTCATTGAAGCCAGAAGACCGGACATTGTGGTTGTAAATAAACAGGATAGAAAGTGCACTATTATTGATATTGCCGTACCAGCGGATAAAAGAATTGTTAAAAAGGAGAATGAGAAAGTTGAAAAGTATCAGGACCTTAAAAGAGAAATTGCA
>NW_027179785.1:375000-382500 GCF_036669935.1 Montipora foliosa
AAACAAAATTGAAAGAAACAATAATATGAATCAACAGTACTAAAACCAAGGTAAACGTTTCTCACAGAAGAATGAAGGTTTTTCAATCTAGTTCGTTCGCAAAAGGCGTAAAGACTCTCCTTTAATGAAACCCTTTTTTAACGCTGAGAGGGTGGCATGAACAGAAATGAGTGTACTGGAACATTTCTATGATTTTAAAATAAGTTTGGACATCAAGTGTTTTGTTTAAGGTCAAGCGAGGTCCTTTAAAGTCTTCGACATTTCGCAAGTGAATTTGATCGTGGGGTGGAATTGGGATAAAAAAAATCAACAAAGCTGTTAATTTCGTGTTTGCTTATGGTCCACACTGAAGAAATGTCATCAATGAAATCTTTTCCGGATAATAGGTTTATGAGAGCTGGATAAAAGTAGTTCTTTCTCGATGCAAGCCATAAAGATGACTGAAAAAGCTACTGCCATATTTTACTGCCCATTTCTATACCGTGGGTCTGTAAATAGTTTTCGCCATTGAATTTGAAGGAGTTTTCCTTAAGAATCGGTTTCACGAGGTTCCCAAGAATGGATGTGGGGATGGGTGGATTTGACTGATAGTATTCTTCATAATATTGGCAGATGACCTCCATTCCCTCTTCCCGTGGGATGTTGGTATATAGTGAACAGACATCGAGTGAAGCAATTATTATTTCGTTGTCTGGAAGTTGCTTGTTTCTTAGCAATAGGTTGTAAAAGGGAATCGATGAAGTTTGAAATACGTTCTGTAGGGCCACCACTACCGGAAACTATCGGTCTGCCGACTGGGTTTGGTTTATGTATTTTTGTCAGTGTATAGAATTCCGGTATTCTGGGTGGGTTCTGGCTTTGATTGAGCCATTTGAAAGTCATTGCGTCAATATGGTTGTTTGTATACAGTGCATTGACTATGTTGCTGACCTTCTTGGCCGTCGAGGACTCTATAGGATCTTGTAGAGGGGTGTAAAAGTTTGTGTCACAGACTTGTACGTTGCCCTCTCGGATTTTGTCTTGCGTATCCATGACGACTGTTGTAGTCCCCTTATCAGTTTTTTTAATGTTCACCTTTTTATTTGCGCGTAATGCTGATATTGCTAGTCGTTCTTGTGCTGCCAAATTGCCTTTAGCATTGCTAAAGGATATTGAAGCAATTTCTAGCTTAGTGCGTTCCAGGTAGTTTTCAAGTGCCACAGAAGGTTGTAGTGGTGGTTTCCACGTTGATTTTGACATAGGACGGGTGAAGGTTGCTTCCGTGGTCAGCAAAATGGTATTTTAAGCGCATGTTTCTGGTGAAGTTGTTCAAGTCTTTTAACAGACTTTTGTGTAATATTGGTTTCGGGGAAGTGGGAATAAATTTCAAGCCCTTTGATATCAAATTTTTCGCATTGTTTGGTCAATTGATCAATTAGAGCCAAGTCGTATGCAAATTTGAGAATCGAAAGTTGTCAACTCAGGTGCGTTGAATTGAAAACTCTTGTGATGAATCGCAACTGTTGAAATAACTTAAGTGGTTGAACTTGTCAACCAAGGCTGAGGAGTTCTGATTAGTACAGTGGTGGTGTGGTTTTGTCAATAAAGTAGTTGTGGTATTGTTACCTTCCTTACCGTATATAACTCCGTTCAGTTTTTATAGACGAAAGAAATGGGGCTCCAACTTGAGGTGGTCTAAGAGCTCGTGGTCCTTCTATTTTGCGATTTTAAGAGATAGTACGTACGTCACTATTTTGTAATGCTTTGTCGCGGAATGTTCTGGAAACCTGTGTGTTATGGTTTATCATTTGTTATTTATTTGTTTGAGCAGGTTGAAGTTTTGGCAGCTATTCAGCTGATGTGGATCTGCTATACCCACCCACCCATATACTCAGAGAGGACAGCCACAACACCGGGAGCTTCATCCCCTACTCTTCTCGAATAGTGTGCGGGTTCTTTAACGTCCCACAGAGAACTAATGCACATGGAAGATATTTGTGAGACGGGGCCTACGGTTTATAGTCCTTATCCGAGAAGACTAGAAAGTCTCACCATTTGCGGATGTAATTACAAAGGCAGCACTTTCTACTCAGTTATTTAAAGACCCTGAGTGTTGGACGGTCCGGCAGGCGTCGAACTCACGACCTCCCGCACGGCAGCACGGTGCTCAAGGGTTCCCAGAGTTTGCTAGGTTTAGATGGTTTCAAGTTTGAGAAGAAATTGAAGCTTTAACTAGAAAGTCCTTGATTGATTTGTCCTTCCAGTAAGCGACAATAAGAGCATTAGGAAAAATGGGCGCAAGTTTTAGGACGTTAGAAATTAAAAACCAGCTCTTCATAAGGATTTATTTGAGTTTAGGTGTACAGCTGGGATGAAGGTAGTAACGAACGGTAGAATGTTTTTGGATGTCTTTGTTTTGTTTTTTAAATCTTTATTTTGCCATCAGAAAGCTACCTCTGCCAGTGTTTTATCAACTAGCTCGCATGGGTAGCCTCGTACAAGGAAGCGATATTATTGTGTTTCGAGTAAAATGCCAATCTAACGGAACGACATAAATTGCAGCAAAAGGAAAATAAACATCACATTTTTCAGTTTTGACCTTTGGCTGTTGAAATGCAAAGCATTTTTTCTGTCGTGCAAAAAACGATGAGTGACTTGTCACGTAAGTGTGAGGCGAATAACAAAGCGCGTAAGAATCTATCTAATGACAAAGGGATACAGAAATCCCTGTAAACTCTGAACAAGCTTTTCGGAGCCGTTGCGCAGACTGACTACACCGCTGGTTTAGTCTTTCTGCGACGCAGTCTATTAGCGCGGGACCCATACACCGACCGACATATATTTGCTATTCATACGGAATGCTTGTCATGGTTCAATAAACTGTTTTCACGTTACGTCACGGTTTGAGTTCCTAAACGAAGGAACGGCGGCCATGTTGGTGTCCCTAACTGATCCTCCTTGAAATAAGTTCTTTTATCATGCAAATGTTTTCTTTGTTTCTGTGGAAAAACAAGGTTACTGATCAGGTCAGTGAAAAAACTCAATAGCACAGGGGAAGTCTTACCTCGTTTTTAATTGTTTTAAGTACAGTTCATCAGCTATCAAACAACGGCATTGATGCATATTTAATTTTACGAAATACCTTCTTTGTTCGATGTCACCGGCCATCTCACCAGAAATGCGTTTCTCGAATTTTAGTCTAAGCACCCATTTGAAATAGCGCTGATAAACAGAATTTAACTCTAAGCACCCATTTGCGTGGCTATGTCGTTCAAGGTTGAAGCGTAAAATGGACAACAATCTTTCTTTCATACAATTCTTGACTAGCGAGAATTAGTCAAATTTCCAATTGTTGTTGTTGTTTTTTATCTTCTTTACCTGAAGACTATGCAGAGTTGAGCACAAATAAATAAAATCATAAATATCCTGACGTTAGTAAACATAGATCTTCTTGCACTCAAGGTGTTCGACTTCTTCTCTGAGTTTGTCAAACCCATATCCCAACCGAAAAGAGTTACCACAGAGTTTGCCATTTGGTTTCAGTGTTGTGCACTGTACATAACAGCACAGTTAGTAAAATATTAGAAAAACGGCTCACTTTGATATCCGACCGCGAAAGATGCAACTGTTGTCGAAGTTTATTACTCGTCGCTTTTAAGATTTCAGATATTCATTTTTTACCGCTTGTGTTGTTTATGGAATCGAAGTTCCACTCTTGAGCTCCATAAGGATAAAGTTCTGTTTAAGAATCCAATAAAGCACCATTCGCGTTTTCCACGGGATAAAAGCTACCTGAATCTACGCATTTCTATAACCCTCTTAAACCTAGCAAAGATACGCGCAGAAGACTCTAGGTAGAAAGAGAATACTTAGCAGGGAAGTGACAAGAAAGACAAGATTGCGCAGCTTTTCTGACTTCCGACAGAGGAAAAAGAACCGAGCAATTGTACACAGATTTCGACTGGATTGCCATTCATAGGAACCCAGTGTTTAGGTCTGATCTTAAAAGCTTTTTTTACAATTTTGAGCTCAATAACCAGGCCTTAAAATGGCACCCAGGCTGGAGTTGACCTTGTTATTATTCAAACCTTCCTGCTTTTCTTATGTTAATGATGTTGTTCTCATTCTAACTAAGAGGAATTTACATAAGAAAAGCAGCGAAGCTTTTATCAAAATGAGGTCAACTCCAGCCTCACTTTCATACAAAGGTCAGGTAACTATGCACACAACTGTAAATGGTCGACTTCCTTTCCAGGTTCCTCTCTTTTCCTCACTCAAGAAAGTACCCTGGTTGCGGCTGGTCGCGTGTCTGCTAGATTTTGCAGATTAATACCGCTCAACGTATCGTTCACACTACATGTTCTAACGGAAAGACTTTCCACTTACACATTACTCTACTACAATGTTCACTCTGAAGCCTGATTTTCTCTAGCGACGCAAGAATAAGCAGAAGCGACTTACGCAAGCGCATTTAGTTTTTGTTGAGTTTTTCTCTTGTGCTTATGCTTGCGTCGCTGGTGAAAACCAAACTTTACGTACGTCAGGCATCTCATATTAGCAAATGTGCGTGTTAATTATATTCGGAATCATTTAACTTATATTGCACACTAGAACCTAGAACTATTACTCATTTCACACCTTACTACATTACTTATCTATGTTACACCCTCCTCCCCCAGCAAAAATAAAAGAATAAAATAATAATAATATTAAAATTAATAATAATAATAATAATAATAATAATAATAATAATAATAATAATAATAACCAGATAATACATTTTTCTATTTGTAAAACAAAAAACAAAAAAAGGAAGAAGAGGGAACCCAGCCGAGAGCGTTTGTCTCAAGAGCGAGTCACTTCTCTGTTCGAGCGCTGTTTATAACTAGTTCTGTAAAGAATGCCAGCGCTAGAACAGTATTTTTAAGTTTACAAGTATATATGTAGACTCGAGCAACAAGGAGAAGATGTAGAACCATTAGGTCAGAAGTTTCATTCACAAAACCGAGGCACATGAAGCAGGAAAGAGAGTAAACCTCAGACTGACAGAGCCTGTCTTTTAACCATGCCAGGACCTCTTTCCAAAAAAGTTGACTATATTCGCAGTTCCAAAAAAAGATACATTAAAGTTTCTTCGGACTTCTCCACAAAAAAGGCAAAGGTTGGTAGGGAGAATTCCTATTCTGTAAAGAAAGTCAGTAGTTTCGATTCTCAGTTGGCGAAGCGTGTTGTTTCTTTCGTTCATAAAAAAAGGCAAAGAATAAGTTTGCTTCCAGTTAACAGGAAAGGAATTCAATAGTGATGTGTAAGGAACCTTCTGCAAAGCTAAGTAAAGGTAGGTGGAACGTCAAATCAAAGAGAAAATGCAGGACAGTTTGCTGGTTTTGAAGACAAAAGGCAAAATAATGATGATAATAATGGTGCATGATGATAAAGGTAATAGTAATAATATGAAATCGAGAATACTCAAAATGTGGTCTCACAGAAGAAAGATGGTTTTTTTTTTCATAAACAAATGCAGCTTATAGAATTTTTTTCCCCTCCGGCACTGATCAAGAAAATTTCTCTGACCATTTCACTAAAGTGTGAAGTGTTTTCGCGTATTATTCGGAATCAGTAGACATTCTTGATAATCTGAGAGGTCTCTAATTCGGAGACGTACTGTTTGAAAAATCTAAAATCATTACTCGAACCAACAAATTATGAATTTCCTCTACAAAGGGTTATCAATTACTGTTGAAATTTCTTTTAAACAGTGAGTCACTTATTAAGTAACTCAAACAAACCCTGTGGAGTGACTAGGCGCATAGCATTATAACTTTGTGACAGTTTATGTGGAGCAATAAACTTACAGCTTTTGTAGACTTGTGAGTCCTGGGAACAGCATTTCTGGGAGTTGAGTTATTTTATTGTCACAGAGAGATTTAGAATTTAAAGTAAAAGAAACCTTCTTCAAAACTAAGTTAGCGTAGCACTAATTTATCTTAATACAACTGTTAAAAGTATATTGAGGAATTCTAATTAAACGAGAACAAGGATATTTATTCCGATATAGCTTTTATTAAGGGTCATTCTGAGTACTCGCCGACCAAGGCCTTACCAAGAATTCATCGCCCAAGAATGAGATTTATCCAAATTGGCCTACTCCCCAGCAGCGTCAGAACGGTGTCTCTTTCTAAAGTTAGTTTTGCGGGAAATTAAACAATAGACCAAATCGGGTAACTCAATGTTGTACCCAATTTAAACCCTTTAGAGAAATACATGTTATGAAAAAAACTGTGTCCGAGGTCTCAAGTACGGCCCTTGGCCTTCATTCTCGGGCCTTACTCGAAACCCAGGGCGGGGGGAGAGAAACCTCGAAAATCGTTTAAAGACTAAGAGAATTGTCGCCTGTACTCACACTGTCTCGAGTTTGATATTAATCTGTTTTACTTAAATTGGAAAGCACACTTGTTTTATCGATATTGATAAAAAAAAGTACATTTATCTCTTTTTGGTTGCGTTGAGACATGGGAGGGAGGTGGCACGAAGGAAAACAGAATTAAAAAAAAAATGCCCTTTGTAATTAAAATGTCCTGCAATTGTAATCTATTGTAGCTGCTAAAATACTTTTAAACTTGTTTAGTATCCATAAAGAAAATCACATTTTTCTCTTTGTTTTCTGAAAATGTATTATTATTCAATACTGGCTTCATGAGAAAGCCATTGAAATGACAGATGAGAAATCTCAACTGTCATTTGTGAAATGACAAGTTAAAAAAACGCGTGCACAAAACTTCTAAAAGTTGTTGCTTGCACGATTAATTTTTCACTTTTAAACGGATAAAATGTTCTCAATCAGAATCAGAATCATCGGATATTACAGCACGTTTACGCGGCTTGGAAACCATAGGTTTGTTTGAACTCTCGCCGCTGGTGCTAAGTGCACTGATGAAGGTAAAATTAAACGCCCCGCCTTCAATATTTCCGTCTTTTACTACTCCTACTACTACTAATAGTAATAGTAATAATAATAATCATCATCATCATCATCATCATCATAATAATAATAATGGGAATATAAAACAAAGACATGACAACGTTGCAAAAGTTGTGTGAGAAATTAAATCTGGATAAGAAGGATAAGTGGTACAAAGACGCACCGGACAGTGTAAGGGAAAAGGATAAGGATAAACTACTGTGGGACGTGAACATACAGTGTGATCATGTCATTGAAGCCAGAAGACCGGACATTGTGGTTGTAAATAAACAGGATAGAAAGTGCACTATTATTGATATTGCCGTACCAGCGGATAAAAGAATTGTTAAAAAGGAGAATGAGAAAGTTGAAAAGTATCAGGACCTTAAAAGAGAAATTGCAAGAATGTGGAACATGAGAGCAATGCAGATGGTACCAATTGTTGTAGGATCATTGGGAAGTGTAACAAAAAACTTCGACAAGTGGCTGGGAAAGTTGAATATCAAAAATAGTATTTTATTACTACAGAAAACTACGTTACTGGGAACGGCGAGGATTTTGAG
>NW_027179785.1:387500-390000 GCF_036669935.1 Montipora foliosa
TGAACAGAAATGCGTGTACTGGAACATTTCTATGATTTTAAAATAAGTTTGGGCATCAAGTGTTTTGTTTAAGGTCAAGCGAGGTCCTTTAAAGACTTCGACATTTCGCAAGTGAATTTGATCGTGGGGTGGAATTGGATAGCAAAATCAACAAAGCTGTTAATTTCGTGTTTGCTTATGGTCCACACTCTTTCTCGATGTGAGCCATAAAGATGACTGAGAAAGCTACTGCCATATTTTACTGCCCATTTCTATACCGTGGGTCTGTAAATAGTTTCGCCATTGAATTTGAAGGAGTTTTCCTTAAGAATCGGTTTCACGAGGTTCCCAAGAATGGATGTGGGGATGGGTGGATTTGACTGATAGTATTCTTTATAATATTGGCAGATGACCTCCATTCCCTCTTCCTGTGGGATGTTGGTATATAGTGAACAGACATCGAGTGAAGCAAATATTATTTCGTTGTCTGGAAGTTGCGTGTTTTCAATGAACCGGACAAAGTCTGTGGTGTCTTTGATATATTACTCTTGTTTCTTAGCAATAGGTTGTAAAAGCGGATCGATGAAGTTTGAAATACGTTCTGTAGGGCCATCACTACCGGAAACTATCGGTCTGCCCACTGGGTTTGGTTTATGTATTTTTGTCAGTGTATAGAATTCCGGTATTCTGGGTGGGTTCTGGCTTTGATTGAGCCATTTGAAAGTCATTGCCTCAATATGGTTGTTTGTATACAGTGCATTGACTATGTTGCTGACCTTCTTGGCCGTGGAGGACTCAATAGGATCTTGTAGAGGGGTGTAAAAGTTTGTGTCACAAACTTGTACGTTGCCCTCTCGGATTTTGTCTTGCGTATCCATGACCACTGTTGTAGTCCCCTTATTAGTTTTTAATGTTCACCTTTTTATTTGCGCGTAATGCGGATATTGCTTGTCGTTCTTGTGCTGACAAAGTGCCTTTAGCATTGCTAAAGGATATTGAATCAATTTCTAGCTTAGTGCGTTCCAGGTAGCTTTCAAGTGCCACAGAAGCTTGTAGTGGTGGTTGCCACGTTGATTTTGACATGGGACGGGTGAAGGTTGCTTCCGTGGTTAGCAAAGTGGTATTTTAATCGCATGTTTCTGGTGAAGTTGTTAAAGTCTTTTAACAGACGTTTGTGCAATATTGGTTTCGGGGAAGTGGGAATAAATTTCAAGCCCTTTGATAGCAATTTTTTGTCATTTTCAGTAAGAGATATATTCAATAGATTTTTGATTAATTTATCGTTATTTCTTTTGTACTGATTTTTATTTGCTTTGCGTTTGAGAAGTCGCTTTTTATTTTTGCTAAGGTGTCGCACATTGTTGGCGCGGTAGTAGTCAGTGAAAGAGACGTTTGGATTAGTTTCAACTCTTGTTTTATTTTTGTTCTTAGAAAATACATTCATGAGAGCACTGAGTTCGTTCAATTTCACCTTAATAGTGCTCAGTTCCTTTTTTCTTTTTTTTTTTTTTTCTTTTGGCTGCTTCTGGCTTGTCGCCATTTTTTTTTCTAGCTGAGGTTGGTTCTGGACAGAGATCGGCTAGTCGCTGACTGGATTCTCCTTTTGGCGTTTTCTCGCCTGAACTGATCCGATAACATTTGATCCAGCTCTTTCTTGAGACTAGAAATTGTCTTGGGGTCTGCGCTGGAGTTCTTTTCTTGCTGCTGGATCAGGATCTGGAGAAGTCTTGTTCTGCTTTTTGGCAGATTTTGTTGAACGCCATATTGAACTGCTCGTCGGGCGGGCCTGTCGGTCCTTGGCCGGTACTGGAGACCCACTGGACAGGATTTCCTGTCGACGAAATCTTTAAGGACGGACAGCGATCGTAGGCTTTTTGCGCGTCTGGTTTCGAGTGAAGCAGTTCTGTTTCTCAGCTGGTTGAAACCCTTAGTCTGTTATATACCCTTGGGGGCTGGTGCTGTCTGCGAGGAAGGTATTTCTTCTTCTTCTGAGTCGGAGAATATCCGCTTGGCTGGAGTCTTAATCGGAGAGATTAATGGTGGTGCCTGGCTGTCTCTCAGTTCTGCAAGGATTGCTCCGAGTACATCATCGTTCACGTTGGTCATGGTGTTTTTGATAGGTTTGCTGCAAAGAACGTTATATCAGGTTGCAAGACCGGTTTCGGAATACAGAGTGGATTTCTTCTTCAGTTGCGTGTTCTAATCGGTGAGAGCAGGTTTAGACCAAATCTTCGTTGAAGGTGCTTCTTTTATAGTTCTGTGGGTCGCGTCCGTCGTTTTAAGCGACCAATGAAATGACAAGGAATTTCGGTCCGTTTCGCATTGTTTGGTCAATTGATCAATTAGAGCCAAGTGGTATGCAAATTTGAGAATCGAAAGTTGTCAACTCAGGTGCGTTGAATTGAAAACTCTTATGATGAATCGCAACTGTTGAAATAACTTAAGTGGTTGAAATTGTCAACCAAGGTTGAGGAGTTCTGATTAGTACAGTGGCTGTGTAATATTGTCAATAAAGTAGTTG
>NW_027179785.1:395000-405000 GCF_036669935.1 Montipora foliosa
GACTAGGCGCATAGCTTTATAACTTTGTGACAGTTTATGTGAAGCAATAAACTTACAGCCTTTGTAGACTTGTGAGGCCTGAGAACAGCGTTTGTGGGAGTTGAGTTATTTTATTGGGAGAGAGAGATCTAGAAATTAAAGTAAAAGAAACCTTCCTCAAAACTAAGTTAGCGTAGCACTAATTTATCTTAATACAACTGTTAAAAGTATATTGAGAAATTCTAATTAAACGAGAACAGTGATATTCATTCCGATATACCTTTTATTAAGGAGAGGGAGGAGAGAAACCTCGAAAAACGTTTAAAGACTAAGAAAATTGTCGCCTGTACTCACACTGTTTCGGGTTTTATATTAATCTGCTTTACTTAAATCGCAAAGCACACTTGTTTTATCGATATTGATAAAATAGTACATTTATCTCTTTTTGGCTGCGTTGAGACATGGGAGGGAGGTGGCACGAAGGAAAACAGAATTGAAAAAAAAAATGCCCTTTGTAATCAAAATGTCCTGCAATTGTAATCTATTGTAGCTGCTTAACTACTTTAGTTTAAACTTGTTTAGTGTCCATAAACAAAAATCACATTTTCTCTTTGTTTTCTGAAAATGTATTATTATTCAATACTGCTTTCATGACAAAGCCATTGAAATGACAGATGAGAAATCTCAACTGTCAGCTGTCAAATGACAAGTTAAAAAACGCATGCACAAAACTTCTAAAAGTTGTCGCTTGGACAATTAATTTTTCACTTTTAAACGGATAAAATGTTCTCAATCAGAATCAGAATCATCGGATATTACAGCACGACGTTTACGCCGCTTGGAAACCATAGGTTTGTTTGAACTCTCGCCGCTGGTGCTAAGTGCACTGATGAAGGTAAAATTAAACATGCCTCCTTCAATATTTCCGATTTTTTACTATTACTACTACTACTACTACTACTACTACTACTACTACTACTACTACTACTACTACTACTACTACTAATAATAATAATAATAATAATAATAATAATAATAGTAATAAAAATAATAATGGGAATATAAATCAGAGACATGACAACGTTGCAAAAGTTAAATTAAATCTGGAAAAGAAGGATAAGTCGTACAAACACGCACCGGACAGTGTAAGTGAAAACGATGAGGTTAAACTACTCTGGGACGTGAACATACAGTGTGATCATGTCATTGAAGCCAGAAGACCGGACATTGTGGTTGTAAATAAACAGGATAGAAAGTGCACTATTATTGATATTGCCGTACCAGCCGATAAAAGAATTGGTGAAAAGGAGAATGAGAAAGTTGAAAAGTATCAGGACCTTAAAAGAGAAATTGCAAGAATGTGGAACATGAGAACTGTGCAGGTGGTACCAATTGTTGTAGGATCATTGGGAAGTGTAACAAAAAACTTGGACAAGTGGCTGGAAAAGTTGAATGTCAAGATTAGTATTTCATTATTACAGAAAACTACGTTACTGGGAACGGCGAGAATTTTGAGAATGGTGTTGGAGCTCTAGAGTAAAAAGAAAACTGTAAGGGACCTTTGGTCATAGGCTATGACCCGCTCCCTTAGGAGGCAAACCGGAAAAAAGATCTTCCAGTTCACAAAGATAATAATAATAATAATAATAATAACAACAACAACAACTTTATTTACAGTGCGACCTAACAAAGTTTTTTTTTTTAAACTGTCCGCTAATCAGGATGTGTGAATTTGATTGACAGCCACACCTCCTTGCAAAGTTCACACAGTTGTAAGAGTCACCAGTTGTGCATCAAAGTGGCCTACTAATTCTTTAGTATGGTCTGAAAGCAACTTAACGATCTACCCTGTGTCCATGATTAAAATTTAGTTTAATGGAAGATCTAAGTTTGCGGCCCGTAATCAAAACCTAAAAGACTCTTTATCTGACACTAATTGAGCGTTTTGTGTCGAGCCCACGTGAGATAAAGATATTTAATTTTGGGTTGACTCTGGCCCTCCGTGACTAATTGTATTTCTGCACGCCCCGTCATTAATCTGAAGTGATTGTGGAACCCTAGAAGTTCTAGCGTGGACGTCAATTTCGCCTTACTTCGCGTAATCACCCATCTACTCGCCGAACTACAGGATTTATCTGCCTCGATTTGCAAGTGTATTCAATTCTTTTGAAACTATAATCTAAAAACAAATCAACGCAAAGGTTGACGGGAACATTAAGAAATTAAATTGAGCGGCACAAGGAAAGAAAACATAATACAGCTAGCAGAAGAGTTGGTTATGGTGATCGCCTTAAGGAAGACCCACATTGAAAGTTAGGCGGCTTAGAAAGTTCTGCCTTGGCTTCCCCGGCCCATGACACTAAACTTAACTGTTTTACCAACAAAATTCGCGGTTTGGCTGGGACTGATTGGCTTCTTTTACCACAGAATCTGTACCCGGTTCATCCTCCAGAAATTTGTTACGAGAGAGATTTTGTAGGCACAGCTTCAGTGTTTTAACTTCATTATTCTGGCGTGAAACTTCAGCATTCTGCCGTTGCCGGCAGCCAACTCTGTCATCAAACTACTAAAAACTGCTCTTGCTGAGCTGTGATTGGTTAATCAATACATTTCCTTTGAAGAACAAAGGTGACAGCCTGGGCGTATGATTACGTGCCCTCGGCATTGCCCTTGAACTAGGCGAATAAGTGAGTGTCACAAAAAGTTACAAGGTTTTCCTTAGTGAAGCACTTTGGAGAGTAAACTTTGGGTGCCAAATAGGCAGTTATAGCTGATCAAAGAGCTTAAAAATTTATACAAACGTGATTCTAAAACCCTCAGCATTACTTGTGCTAGACACTTTAATCTTCAATCGATTCTTTACACCAACCCGTGCCGGCTAACAACCGGAAAGCTAACGCTTCAGATAACTACGCTAAGATAACTAACATGGTCGGTCTTACAAACTAATCAGAAATAGCTGCGAAAACGGTCCTCGTGTTTCCAAACAACATCAGCGGAAATCTGGCTTTTTCCTAATGCATTCACTTAAATTAATTGCGAGGGAGGAGGTTGTTTGCGACACTTGGTTTGTTCGTTCTTAGCATCATGCATTTAGAACTCTGCATGCAATAACGTGATCTTGAAAATGTTGATTCAAATATTTTAAAATATGCTTCAACGTATGCCCTAAATAAAGTTAATTCCACGTGCTAATGCATACTGAGTGCAAATTACATTCCTTTTAACTGTGTTTTGGAAGGTTTTCTAATTTAGAAAATAAATAAAGTCAAACACTAAGAAACGGCAGCAACGTTCACCCTTAAAATTAAGCGAATTGAACCTAAGATCTGTGTATCACTGGTATTTCTTACAAACTCAGGGTTCCCCAGAGTTCTTCTCTCCCTCAGTCAAGAGAAGAGCTCTGGGGTCGAGATTGACCAGACCGCTGTTATCTTTAGATGCCAATGAAGATTTACGATCGTGTGTAGTTACCATTCACAGAGAATACAAAAGGATCAGGGTCAGAATCACAACTTTAGCTAAGTTATACCAAGCCTCACAGTTCCACAGCATTAGAGCTGCTGCATTATCCGCAACCAGTAATGCCTAAGTTTCGGTAGATGAACAATTGAAAACAGCAGGTTGGTCTTCATGATCAGAATCCACCTTTTCCAGGGTTTATTAGAAGCCTCTACTTTAGAAGCCACTATTTGCACCTAGTGTAAGCGTAATGCGGCTCACAGGAAAATAAAATTACAATACAATGCATACTTAATTGATCGCTCCCCATAGAGGATTTTCAGCGTCAACGAAACAATAAACGAAACAACAACAACAACTGTTAAGAATCCCAACTGGCCGGAGGCAAACCAGTTAAGTTAAACAAGTTAAACCAGGGACTACCAGGAACAAATTCATTGAGTGGTCAGAGCGGGTCTTGAACCCGGGATCTCCGGATCTCAAGGCAAGCGCCCTAACCACTGGGCCACACTGTCTCCTATAAATGGTTAGAGTCAGATGTGTGGTTTTTGGTGGTTGTGTGGTGAAATTGACTTGAAATCACGTGCGATCGCGTAATTTGCTCATTACTCCGTAATCCCACTTTTACACTATTTTAAAACTACACAGATATTAGCGATATATCTTTTCGTAAGTAAACTCTTTGAAAACCGTTCAAAACACACCATTTATATCGACGTCGATTTATCATTGCTCTAAAAATGAGCGA
This sequence comes from Montipora foliosa, assembly GCF_036669935.1. Taxonomy (NCBI): domain Eukaryota; kingdom Metazoa; phylum Cnidaria; class Anthozoa; order Scleractinia; family Acroporidae; genus Montipora; species Montipora foliosa. The sequence goes on from NW_027179785.1 coordinate 399,190, forward strand.
TCAGGCCTTGGAAGCGCAGCGAGTATTGTAATGGTTTCAAATGTAAAGAACTAAAACTAAAACTAAAACTGGCCGATTGTAGTCCGTGATATATGTGTTACGAGACAGTCGATTTTGTAGCCACAGCTTTTATGTTTTAACTTCATTATTCTGGCTTGAAACTTCAGCACTCTGTGGGAAATTTACTTCAATTAACTTCTAGGGACGAGGTTGTTTGCGACACTTGACTTGGTTTGCACGCTTTAATTTCCTATCTTTCGTTCTTAGCACCGTGCATTTAGAACGCTTGCATACAATAAAACCGTCTTGAAAATATTGCCTAAGATATTAGAAAATTTGCTTTAACATATGTCCTAAGAAAAGTTAATTCCATGCACGTGCTCATATACACAGTACAAATTGCATTTCTTTTAGTTGTGGTTTTGAAGGTTTTCTAATTTAGAAAATGAATAAATTCAAGCACCAAGAAACAGCAACAAGGTTCACACTTGAGATTGGGCAAATTGAACCTAACATCTGTGTATCACTGGTATTTATTACAAACTAGACGCTCCGTGAGCCTAAACTGGCTTGCTCTTGGTATGTGTTTGTCCTCCTCAAAGTTTTGTACTCATTGCCAAACACCCTACGAAATTATCAAACTGGCTAAAAGCAGGTAACTTGCACGTAGCCGGACGTGTAATTCGAAACGTTAGTAAAAACCTAGATATAGTCCGCCTGCGCGATGGCTGCCACAAGCTTGTTCTGATATTTTGCAGTTTTACAGGGATTGCTGCACCCCTGTCCGATTGGCTAGAATCTTACGCACTCTGTTTTTGGACATTTACTCACTCAACAAATCACGCAATCCTTTTAATGAAAAGTTGGAAAGAAACTTCAATGGCCTAAAAGATCAGTTTTAAATTGATTGTCTTGTATCTGAGCCCGCAAAACTCGCTGTAGGAATTTCTTGCATGAAGAAATGTATTTGTCACTCTGACAATCCGAAAACCCAGAAAACTAGAAATATTTATGAAATGTTATTGTGTTTGAAGTATAAAGCCAATATAGCGCGAGAAAACTAAACTGCAACCAGTAACGATAATTAGTTTGTGGTTTTATGTCTCTTCTGATTGGTTGCTGCGCAATGGGAAACATCAAAATCAAATCAACGTGTTAATGTTGGTTTTTTTTTTATCCGCACGTGCTACGGCGGATCTTTGATCACTAGTTGTTTGCGATCCATCGCAAAGGAAAATTCGAACTCTCAATTTCGGTAAGTGTGTCAAACAGTTCCCATCTCTTTGCAACCAATACCCTTTCATGATTCTTTTTTAGAACGAGACGACAAAACCTGCAATAAACAAAATAATTAAACATCGATTTTTAAGTTTGACCTTTTGGCTGTTAAAATGCAAAGCACTTTTTCTGTCGTGCAAATAACGGATGCATGACTTGTCAAGTAAGTGTGCGTCGAATCCCAAAGCGCGTAAGAATCCACCCAGTCAGAAAGGGATACAGACATCCCTGTAAACTCTGAACATGCTTTTCGGAGCCATTGCGCAGACTGAATATACTGGTGGTTCAGTCTGTCTGTGACGCAGGCTATTAGCGCGGGACCCGTACACCAACCGAGCTATATTTGCTACTCATACGGAAGTCTTCTTGCAATTATTATTATGGGTTCAATAGAGTGTTTTCACGCGGCGTCACGGCGGCCATGTTGGTGTCCCTAAACAAAAGAACGGCGGCGAGGTTGGTCTCCCCAAGAGATCCTCTGGGAATTACGCTCTTTAACGCGCAAATGCTTTCTTTTGTTTCGGTGGAAAAGGAAGGTTACTGATCACGTGAGTGAAAACACTCTACAACACTCGGTTTAAATCTTTTATGTACTGTTCACCTATCAAACAACGGCATTGATGCGTGTTTAATTTCACGAAATACCATCTTCGTTCGATGTCACCGGCCATCTCACCAGGCTTGTGTCTCTCTAATTTAAGTCCAAGCACCCATTTCAAATAGCGCTGACAAACAGTATTTAAGTGTAAGCACCCATTTTAAACAGTTAGCTTTAAATAATTGCGTGGGTATGTCTTTTAAGGTTAGGATTAGAACTTGTCATAACCATTCAGAGACGACCCCCGTATGAATATCAAATATAGGTCGGTGTACGGGTCCCGTACAAAAGGTCACTGCTTTTATAAAAATCTTCTTGCTTGTAAATAATGGTTACATAAATTAAATTTGGTCAAGAACGTAAAAATAAAAGTACATGAGCTTAAAGAAATATTGTTGGCTCCCAAATTAACTTTTCCAGCCAAAAATCTTATTGAAACAAACAACATAATTGCTATTAGAGGCAAAAAACCTTCCTATTTTATTCTGTGCGCATGCGTACAAACAAGGAAAACACTCCATGTCAAAAACCACACGCAACTAAATAAAATTCTTGCCGGAATTTCAGGAGCAAACCCTTTCCTGAAGAACCTTTCCCTTGAATAATAAAGTGTAAAATGGACAACAACCCTTCTTTCAAGCAATTCTTGACTAACGAGAATTAGCCAAATTTCCGTTTGTTGTTGTTGTTGTTGCTGTTTTTTTTACCTGAAGACTGTGTAGAGTTGAGCACAGATAAATGAGATTATAAATAGCCCGACTTTTAGTAAACACGGATCTAGTTCCACTAAAGAGTTTCGATTCCTTCTCTGAGTTTGTCAAGCCCATATCCAACCAGAAAGAGATAACAGAGAATTTGCCATTTGGTTCCAGTGTCGTGCACTGCACATAACTTTATAGTTAGTAAAATATTAGAAAAACAGCTCACTTTGATATCCGACTGCGAAAAATGCAATTCATGTCGAAGTTTATTACTTGTCGCTTTTAAGATTCCAGATAATCATTTTTCACCGCTTGTGTTGTTTATCCAATTGAAGTTCCATCCTTGAGCTCCATAAAGGTAAATTTTTAAGGATCCAATGAAACACCATTCACATTTTCCAACGGATAAAATCTACCTAAATCTACGCATTTCTATAACCCTCTTAAAGCTACAGGACTGTAGCAAAGATACGCGCAGAGGACTCTAGGAACAAAGAGAATACTTAGCAGGGGAGTGCCAGAAAAGACCCAACTGCGCAGCTTTTCTGTCTTCCGACGGAGAAAAAAACGGAGAACTTCACAGATTTCGACTGGATTGCCATACATAGCAACCTACTAATCAGACTTTATCTTAAATAGCCTTTTTTACAGTTCTGAGCTTAATGACCAGGCCTTAAAATGGCACTTAGGCTGGAGTTGACCTCGTTATTATTCAAACGTCCTGCTTTTCTTATGTTAATGATGTTGTTCTCATTCTAACTAGTAGGAATTTACATAAGAAAAGCAGTAAAGCGTTTATCAAAATGAGGTCAACTCAAGCCTCACTTTCATAAAAAGGTCAGGTAACTATGCACACAACTGGAAATGGTCGACTTCGTTTCCAGGTTCCTCTTTCTTCCACACTGAAGAAAGTACCCTGGTTGCGGCTGGTCACGTGTCTGCTACATTTTGCAGATTCCAGAAAAAACTGAAGGAGGTAAACGATGATTTAATCTTTGTCTCCACTGAACTCATTTACTGAGCCCGGAAGGAAGTGGAAATTAGACATCACTTGGCGCGAGAATGTCTATTTATCTAAAACAAGCTAAAAAAAGGGACATTTCTGGGGACTGAGTGGAACGAAAAAGCCTGACAATGAATATTTCTGTGTCACTAGAGCGACAGGGCCTGGGTTGCAGTAGGTGTTAGAGAGAGATTATGGGTAGTGACTGGTGTATTTAATCTAGGTAGAGCATGTCATTGGTAATTCTAGGTCGACACTGTTTATACGCAATTTTCGAAATCACCCCTAGTATGTCTTTTCCTATTTCTGAATTCTGACGTTGTGAGAATAGTTCAGTCAACAGTTGCTAAGGTTAATGACGGTTTTCAGTTTTGCTGAAGCGCAGAGATCTTTAATGTCCGTCTTCAATCGAGCTAACAGTGATTCCGCCGACACATATCTGAGAGAAGTTTAGAAGCTGATATTCGACGAGTCACTTGGATTCAAGATGAAGGCAATAGGGGACCAGTTTCGATTTAATATGGAGCTGTCTGACACGATAGAATAAGCCAAGACCCCTTGCTTAGTAAAGTTTTTCTTTTAGGTCAACGCAACCTTGGAGAAAGCAAACCTGATGTCCTAATGTCTTCCAAGTCTCATACCGGTCAACGACTAGCCGGCTGTCCAAGTCTAGTCGAGGGTGTAGTGATTTCCAATTTTGCTTTTAGTATTTTCTAGACTGTTTTACTAATGATTATTTAATTTCGGAGGCTGTATTGAAGATCCATTCCAGTAAGCTTTTGTTAACGGCAATTTATCAAAATTTTATGATGAATGGGTTAAGGTAAGTGCCAAGGGATTGATCTTTAGTGTCATTTCTGTGTTTTAACCTTAGTTTTGAATATTTAACATAGCGATGTATTGAACCGCTTTCTTGCCCACCTGAGATTATTAATCCCCTTTTCAGTTTCTGTGCAAATCTCAGGAAGAAAAAAAATATGCTTGATTTGAGGCACGTTAACTTTTGTGTTTTAAGCAAATATATTACTGGTGTGAAGATATTTCCACAGCCCTGAAGACCGTTTCTAAGGTTTTTTATTTGTCAGTTTTGTGACCTCAAGTCTGATTATATCCTGCGGTTTTGGGGACCAAAAAGTTCAAATATTTTCAGTGTGCAATAGGCCATTTTGGAGTTCATGTCTGCCTCCTCTTCAAAGCGAGTCTAAGTGCGAAGTTTTTGTGATGGTAATTACTTCTACTTTACATATGAATGAAAACTAATTTTCATAACAAAAACTTCGCACTTAGACTCGCTTTGAAGATGAGGCATGCCAGAACTCGGAAATGGCCTATTTTGCTTTTCGGCTTCCCCTCCGCTCTGTATTTGTTTTTTTAAAGTTACTCAAGCCTTTATTGACTTAGTCGAGAAGAAAAGGTATTTCCGTTGTCTTCCTTTCTCGATCACGGCTTTGGAGCGGGATCGGAACTAAGAATAACGAAGCCAAGATCAGTAGTTTGTCAGTTAACACTAACTTGCTTTAGCGTTGTTTTGTTGTTAATGAGGTGAGGTCCCAATGGGAACCAGGGCAAGTTATCACTTGGTTGGGTATTGTTCTCTATACTTATGAAGGTTCAGAGTGTATGTCTGTTACTGAGCGCAGAATCGCTGAGGTCAAAAGCCATACTGATACTATTTTAGGAAGGCTGGACTGTATGGCTGTCTATGCCAGGTTTTTCTGGCCTCTGTGGTAGGCCAGCATGGTTTACAGACAACACAAACGTTGTGAGTATTGTTCATTACGGCAGGTAATTAAGTGCCTGAACCGCAGCTTCTTTCTCGTCTGCTTCGGATTTAGTTTTTCTCTTTATATTAAGTGTATTCTCAGGGAATGTAATCTTACCGCTGTTCACTTGAGTAGGTTTTTCGACTTCGACGATTATACGTTTAATGATGAAGTATTCACGATGTTATAGATCAAGATTGGGGCCTCCGATCACATAGTTGCTAGGTTTTGTTGCAGCTATTATGCTAAATTAGCCCGCTTTAATTCTAGTTTTTAACATCCCAGGACCGAGGCGGTTTGTCGCATTTACTCGAGATTGTTACTAGAACTATATCGGGCTACACTAAGGGGCACCCAACGTCAATTTTCCGAAAATATCTGTTCGGAAGACTATTCGACATCTACAATTTTCGGAACATCTGTTGTAAAATTTCTTGCTTGCCTGCCTGTCCTAGAATTTCGAACATC
>NW_027179785.1:420000-437500 GCF_036669935.1 Montipora foliosa
AAAAATTTGGTTTTATCAACGGAGTTGATAATGTAAATTGGCCACCGTACAGAGATTCTAAAAGCTGACGTTTCGAGCGTTAGCCCTTCGTCAGAGCGAATCGAGGGATTATGGGTTACGTGTAGTTTTTATAGTAGAGTAGGAGCTACGCTATTGGTCCTGGCGTAGCTCCTTGGTGAGTTTCTTCTAAAAAATACTAGAACAACAAGGTAAGAACTCACCAAGGTTAGAACTCACCAAGGAGCTACGCCAGGACCAATAGCGTAGCTCCTACTCTACTATAAAAACTACACGTAACCCATAATCCCTCGATTCGCTCTGACGAAGGGCTAACGCTCGAAACGTCAGCCTTTAGAATCTCTGTACGGTGGCCAATTTACATTATCAACTCCGTTGATAAAACCAAATTTTTGTATACTACTTCCCCACCGACGCAGCACCACAGTTTCTTTAGAAACTACCCCTTCATTCAGTTGTCATTCAACCGCTGCGACCACTAACCTTGTTGTTCTAGTATTTTTTATAAGAAACTCACCAAGGAGCTACGCCAGGACCAATAGCGTAGCTCCTACTCTACTATAAAAACTACACGTAACCCATAATCCCTCGATTCGCTCTGACGAAGGGCTAACGCTCGAAACGTCAGCCTTTAGAATCTCTGTACGGTGGCCAATTTACATTATCAACTCCGTTGATAAAACCAAATTTTTGTATACTACTTCCCCACCGACGCAGCACCACAGTTTCTTTAGAAACTACCCCTTCATTCATTTGTCATTCAACCGCTGCGACCACTAACCTTGTTGTTCTAGTATTTTTTAGAAGAAACTCACCAAGGAGCTACGCCAGGACCAATAGCGTAGCTCCTACTCTACTTTTAAAACTACACGTAACCCATAATCCCTCGATTCGCTCTGACGAAGGGCTAACGCTCGAAACGTCAGCTTTTAGAATCTCTGTACGGTGGCCAATTTACATTATCAACTCCGTTGATAAAACCAAATTTTTGTATACTACTTCCCCACCGACGCAGCACCACAGTTTCTTTAGAAACTACCCCTTCATTCATTTGTCATTCAACCGCTGCGACCACTAACCTTGTTGTTCTAGTATTTTTTAGAAGAAACTCACCAAGGAGCTACGCCAGGACCAATAGCGTAGCTCCTACTCTACTATAAAAACTACACGTAACCCATAATCCTTCGATTCGCTCTGACGAAGGGCTAACGCTCGAAACGTCAGCTTTTAGAATTTCTGTACGGTGGCCAATTTACATTATCAACTCCGTTGATAAAACCAAATTTTTTTAAAGACCAAGAATGGCGATTTGTGTAGTCAAATTAAATAAATGTGGATCACTTTTCAGACCTTTACCAAGTGGAGCATGCTAACCTCGTCAACTCAGCCTTCCTCGAACCTCTAGAGAAATATAAGTTGCCTGCTCCGCTTGAAAGTCTCCCTACAGAGGATATTCCAAAGATCCCATGTGTTTCTGAAAAACGCGTTAAAAGAACGCTACTGAAAGTTAACCCCACTAAAGCTGCCACACCGGATATGATCCCGAACTGGCTACTCAAGGAGTACGCCAATATCTTGGCCTTTCCGATTACGGAGATTCTAAATGCTCTATCTGTTTGGAAAATGCCGATGTCTCACCCGTGCCGAAAAAGAAACCAGTTCTGGATCTGAAGAAAGATCTAAGACCTATTTCTCTAACGACTTCTATCTCTAAATTGCGGAAGGATTCCTTGTAGACGACTATCTCAAGCCTGCTGTATTAGACTTTATTGATAGTAGTTAGTATGGGGCAGTCCCGAAATCGTCAAGTACTTTCGCTTTGATAAGCATGTTGCATAGGTGGTCCCTGGAGACTGATGGAAACCGAGCGACTGTAAGAACTCTACTTTTCGATTATCGGAAGGCATTTAATCTAATAGATCATTCTATATTAGTCAACAAGTTACGTAATTTAGCCGTACCACGTAGTGTAGTTAACTGGCTCATTGATTTTCTGTCTAATCGATTTCAAAGAAGGTTGTGATTGCAAGTAGGCCCAGTCCCTTCTGGGATACCACAGGGTTACCAAATTGGGCCATGGTTTTTTGTATTGATGATAAATGATTTGGATGTAAACACTCCACATTTACGGAAATTTGTTGATGACACTACAGTATCCGAAGTCGTTCCGAAAGGCATTACCAATGAGGCACAGAGTATAGTTAATCAGGTTATTGGGTGGTCCCATGTGAACAGAGTGCAACTCAACCCTGGTAAATGTATGGAGCTCCGAACTTCGTTTGCCCGGAACCCAGTTGATAGAACAAGTATGTACCGTCAAGTTATTGGGACTTACTGTAAGCGCCAACCTAACATTGAAGAAGCAGTTAAGAAAGCTAGTAAACGATTATATTTCCTAGTACAGCTCAAACTCTCGAAATTACCGCCAACAGATCTAATTCTTTTCTACAATACGTGCGTAAGGTCCGTAATTGATTATGTTTAGGTATTTTTTAACGACTTGTCGCGATACCTCATCAACGAGCTTGTTCGAATTGAGAAAAAGGCGATCTCAATCAATATGCCCGGCACGACCTACAATAACGCATGGGAGATTCTTGGGGTTACACCAATGGTGTATCACATTGATACATTATGTGATAACCTTTTCCATAGCATCGCATCCGATAAAAATCTTAGGCTGGACAGCTTATTTCCGCCATTATATCATATATCATAGTTGTAAAATGTAATTAAGGTTTTACTAGAGAGGTTTTCAAATGAGTGTCGTAAAACCAAAACCAAAGTAATTACTTTGGCCAATCAAAAAGGACGGAGACAATTCAGTAAACCAATCAAAACTTAAAGTAATTACACGTAGCCGACACAAAGCGCGGGAAAATGTGCACGCGAGAGCCACGTTTGGTTTTTGTTTCACTTCTGATTGGTTGAAAAAGTCTCGCCAAAACTTTGACCCAGTCACTGAGTGAAGTAATGCAAAACCAAAGTAATTTGCTAATTACTTTCGACACTCAATTGAAAACCGCTCTATAATGCTTATTGTTTACTAGATCTCTTTTAGAATATCAAATGAAACCATGTTGTCTCGCAGTGATGAGCGCAAATTTCTATTGCGTCGAGAAGCCTGAAAATTTTTCAGGACTTCAACGTGATTTGAACCCGCGACCTCGCGATACCGGTGCGATGCTCTAACCAAGTGAGCTATGAAGCCACTGACGTTGGGAGCTGGTCACTTCTGAGTTCACAACTTCCCGTGATAAGTAATTATGAGTGAAAGATATATATGAAATACATCATATATTGCATTGCGGGTATGAAATCAAATGAAACCATGTTGTCTCATTTTTATTATTATTATTATTATTATTATTTTTAAGATGACTGGACATTGGCCATGTTGTTCTGCGTTTCGCGTGTTTATGGACCTCGACCATAAACACGCAGAAAAAAAAAAGGCCAATATCCAGCCATCTTGACCTCACGCTTTAGTTGGTCAATAACATGAAAGCATGGAAAGTAATGTATAAGAAACCTTCTGCAAAGCTAAGTAAAGGTAGGCGGAACGTCAAATCAAAGAGAAACGCAGGACAGTTTGCTAGTTTTAAAGACAACCAAAGGCAAAAAAAAAGAAAGATAATAATGATGATAATGATGATTATGATTATGATAATAATAATAATAATAATAATAATAATAACAATAACAATAATAATAATAATAAAAATGATAATAATAATAATAAATAATAATAACAAAGATCATAATGATAATGATAATGATAATAATAATGATAATAATAATGATAATAACGATGATTATGATAATGATAATAATATGAAATCGAGAGTACTCAAAATATGGTAAACGTTTCTCACAGAAGAATGAAGGTTTTTTTTTAATAACCAAATATAGTTTATAGAAATTAAGTTTTTCCTCCAGCATTGATCTAGGAAATTTTTTTGAAAGTTTCATTAAAAAAAAAAAAATACAAAAACAACTCAAATTGTGAATTGTTCCCGCGTATTATTCTGAATCAGTAGACATTCTTGATAATCTGAGAGGTCGCCAATTCGGAGAAGTGCTGTTTGGGAAATATAAAATCGTTACTCAAACCTACAAATTTCGAATTCCTTCTTCCAAGGGTTATCAATTACTGCTGAGATTTCATTAAAACAGATGTGATTCACATATTAAGTAACTCAAACAAATCTCTGTGGAGTCACTAAGCTATGGTATATAATTTTGTGACAGTTTATGAGGAGCAATAAACTTTGTAGCAGTTGCAGACTTGTGACTCCTGAGAACATCGTTTCTGAGAGTTGAGTTATTTTATTGTGATAGAGAGATATAGAAATAAAAGTAAAAGAAACCTTCAAAGATAAGTTAACATAGCACCAACTACTTCCCAGATCCCATTCAAACGGGTGTGTGAGTCTTTTAGTATAACTGGAGCTACCAGGCGCATAGCGATATATTTTTGAACGATTAGTTGGGGCACTATACTTACAGCCATTGCAGACTTGTGACCTCTGAGAACATCTTTTCTGGGAGTTCACTTATTTCATTGTTATAAATCCATCTAGAAATAAATCCATGGAAAGTAGTACTAATTTATCTTAATACTACTTCTAAAGGCATACTTGGCAACATTACACAACTCTAATTGAGCAAGATTTGGTTATTTAAAAGTATTAGGGTATAAATTTCACTATTTATAAAAGGAAGATATGGTAGCAAAGCAAATTTATTAATGACTGACACAGATTCATTAATGTATGAAATGTTTACAAAGGATCTCTATAATGATATACAAAGACCTTGATAAATATTCTAATGATTCAACACATCATTAATCTGAAATACCAACTGGAAGAAACAAAAAAGTACCAGGAATGTTTCATTTCTCAATTAATTGCTAGTCTTAAAAAAAACTGAAAATCTAAAAAAAAGTGCAAAGAACCAATAATATGAAATCAACAGTACTAAAGCCAAGGTAAACGGTTCTCACAGAAGAATGATGGTTTTTCATAAGCAAATCCAGTTTTTAGAGCAATCAACTTGTTTATTATTGATATCTTTATTATTGAATGTGCTTCTTCCCCACAAAAATGTGGACCCCAAGTTCAAATGAAAGGTTATGTTGTGCTTTGAAAAACATATACAGTCGAACCTCTCCTTACGGACACCTCTCTAATACGGACAGTTCACTTGGTCCCGAGAAAATGCCCATACATTCTTTGTAAAAATAACCTCTATAATACGGACAACGGACACGAAATCTCGGCCCCAGAGAGAAAAGTCATAAAAACTGTATGTATGTTAGTGTTCGCTACACTTGTTACTGTTCTGTTATGTTACTGCTCGGAAACTGTATTATAGTTTGCCATATGTTTTTGGAATTGTACAGCTTGTGTTGTAACGATTTGTGCTGTCCATTATGCACCTCAAAGACTTGTTTGGGCCAGTTTTGATTTAAAGAACACTTAATACCATCAATGGAGCCTTTGAAGTGACGTAATATTCATGACCTCTATACAACGGACACCTCTCTAATACGGACACTTTGCTCTGTCCCTTCGGTGTCCGTATTAGAGAGGTTCGACTGTATATATATAAATACAAAAGCAAGAAAAAAGGGGTAGTCGATGTCATTTAGTCTTACGCTTAGGAGGCCAAGCTCCAATAGACCATTTTCGAATTCTCACGGGTGGACTGGACCTAGCATGAAATGGAGGCTAATGCGGGCAAATCATTTCAAATGCAAATTGATTTGCCCGCATTAGCCTCCATTTCATGCTAGATTCAGTCCAACCGTTAGAATACGAAGCTAGCCTATTTGTAGACCTAATAGGGTTGTCAACTACTTCTCAGATTTCATTTCAGTTGTGTGAGTCACTTATCGGCAAATCCTCGTGGAGTGTTCAGGCGCCGAGTAATATAATTTTTGAAAGATTATTTGGACAACTATACTTACAGCCTTTGCAGTCTTGTGAGCCCTAAAAAAACCTTTTCTGGGATTTCACTTATTCCATTGTCACCAAGCGCTCTAAAAATAAAGCATGAAAAGCAATGCATAAGAAAAGTTTTGCAAAGCTAAGTTAAAGTAGTACTAATTTATCTCAGTACTACTTTTTAAGGCATACTTGGCAAAATTACACAACTCTAATTGAGCGAGACCAGTGCAATGAGTCCGAATGTAGCTTTTATTTTAGTTTCGTTCCCAGGTTTCGCTGATCTCAATGTTTGATTCATAGCAGAATCGGATAAAAGATTTTCGAATATTCTGGTGATAATGCAAAATACCGTGGATCGGGGAAAGCTTGTAACAAAACCCAGATTAGTGAGAACTTTAGCTTGAATTCCCACCAGGGCTGTTCATTCACTATTCAAACTGCTACTAAGGGGAAACACCAAACGGTAACTTAAATCCACTTGCCCTTAGTCCCAATTAATTTCCCATCGCAATCATAAGGGCTTAGATCTCAGAGCGGTAAAATCAATCAAAAATGGACGACATTACCATTGGGTATCAATACACTTTTTTTGACAAAATGAAAGTCCATGAATTGGAGGAGCGTTCGAGATCTCTATGGCGAAAAGGCTTTTAATTACTACTTTTTAAGAGATAACTAGAGATGAATGAACACAATTCTATCTGTAGTGAACACATCTGTAACTTGACTGCATGGCGATAAACTTGCAGGCGTTTTATCTTTGGGAGTCCGCGCCAGACAAAGCCATTTTTTTAGGTCATTTGCTAGGCAAATATTAAAAAAAGCAGGGAAGGCAATGAAAAACATGCAAAACAAGCAAAAAGAAAGAAGGAAATGTGACGTAAATTTATCGTAAACAATACTTATACGGCTTGTTTTTGGTTATTGTAATTTAATGGCAGAAAAACGTATATACAGGTGTAAGAAAGAGAGACAGAAATAGGCCATAAGGAGAGTCTGCAGACCCCACGTAAAAGCAGACCACCAAATACATACAATGCAATGAAGATACTTATCAATAATAATATTTGAAAAAATTAAAAAATAAATAAAACATAAAAGTCATTCAGTACAGTGAAATCATGATTTGCCCATAAGAAATTTATTCACTTTAAATTTAAGAGGGAATGCACAGAAAATTCGAGCAAACCGTGGCCACAGCTCACTCACTCCCCACGACGAGACGCAAGTGGGTCTAAACTGGAAGTACCCGATTTCTGAATCAATTAAGTTGTGGTTTACTCAGTAATGACTCTTCTGTCAACAAAGATGGGTAATAGGATTAACATGTCAGTTATCTAGTTTAGCCTTGACGAATAACATGCGTTTCTGTCATTTGAGAATAAGCCATTTTGTTCGTTTCAATGACATGAGCACGGCACGGCCACGTTGATAATTGCGATTTTCTTGCGCGGGCTAAGACACCGCGTAAGGTTATTCACGATTTTCTCGGGTACAGAGCTCGTAGTTGTTAGATCCAAGGGAAAAAAAAGGTATGTATTAAGCAACATAGGTTATGGAGACCGTCTGAGCTGCTGGTGCGCTTTGCAGAGGAATTTGCTCGGTAGATGGAGCTCCGTTTGAAGAAAAAGCTTCTTCAACAGATAAAATCGTCGCTTCATCGTTTGGATTAATCGCTGTATTCCTTCGTCATACACCGGATTCGACACTGTATCAAGATGAGATATTTGAACTGCTAAGAGAATTTTTAAACACGTTTGACCTTATCTAGATCAACTGGAATTCGTGATGATATGGCGTTTTTACTCGAAGAAGAACTGAGTAGTATCCAGCTTTATGAATTGCACATGGTTTATGCGAAATACTACTTCTGGGTTATATTGGGCTTTTGTCATATCAATTGACTGTCTTAAAGATGTAAATAATGCATCAAGAAGTTATGGCCCTGAATCCTTCAAGGGTGATAGGCTCACAGAAATGAAGAACAAACAGAAATTGGAAACCACAATGTCGAAGTCATGTGTGTGAAAGTAAAATTGAAGCTGTCTTTCTAAATACTTATTGCTATGTGGCTCTCCAGAATATAATTATTCATAGATGTGTGGCTTTCCAGGATTTAATTTATTATCAATGACATTTTGGAACACATTACGTGTAGCTTGAGCCTAAAACTTGTGACTTTCTTTCGACAATAATATAAACGTCTGTAAAATTTCCATCATTTGAGGCTTTAGTATATCTAGTAGGAAGTAAATACATGTAGAATGTAGTCAGTCAATATTTTACTACAAAGATATCAATATTATTATTGCGTTTAGGTCACACAAAACGTGGCATTCTGGCCAATCTTGATGAAATTGGGAAATATTCTCTTCCAATATTTTAAATCTCTTCTGCATAACTTAATTGATCAGTTTTCAGCTAGAACTGGTGATGTTAAGAGTAGGATCCATATAGACCATCGTAGTGTGCAACTGTTGCTTTTAAAAAAATTACCCTTTCCTATTGTGAAAGCTTAGTTACTGATGAGGTTGACAGTGGCATACAGACGTATCATCGGAGTGTCCAACTATTGACTTTTAAGATTCTATCTTATTGTAAAAGCTTGGTTACTAATGACGTTGACAGTGGCATTCAGACGTATCGTCGGAGTGTGTAACTATTGACTTTTAACATTCTTTTCTTATTGTAAAAGCTTGGTTACTAATGAGGTTGATAGTGGCATCCAGACGTATCGTCGGAGTATGAAACTATTGACTTTTAACATTTTTGTCTTATTGTAAAAGCTTGGTTACCAATGCGGCTGCGAATGGCATCCAGGCGTATCATCGTAGTGTGCAACTATTGACTTTTAACATTCTTGTCTTATTGTAAAAGCTTGGTTAGTAATGAGGTTGATAGTGGCATCCAGATGTATCGTTGGAGTGTGCAGCTGTTGACTTTTAACATTATTGTCCTATTGTAAAAGCTTGGTTAGTAATGAGGTTGATAGTGTCATCTAGATGTCTCGTCGGAGTGTGAAACTATTGAGTTTAACATTCTGCCTGATTGGCGAGATTCTTTGTTCTTGGTATGTCGGCGTGCCTTGTTTGCGTGTTTGAATTTTTTGCATTGTTATATTCCAGTGTGGCTCGCCGAGGTGGCGGAGCTTTATTTTAATCACTTATGCTTCTGTGGTTTGCCTGTGTGGTGGTTTTTATAATAATAACGTCTCGAGTTTGCCTGCGTTGCGAATTCGGACGTCTTCTGATAATGCGGCGGAATTGTACTGATCATACGGGTTCGGTTTGTGGAGTGAATTCTCTTTGCGTTAATGTGCAATAATAATACCTATAGGGTTTTGCCTTTGGTAAGGTTTTTTTGGATACAAAGTCCCATGAGGGTTTTCTGTGGTTTTTGAAATGTCCCTTGGATTATTTGTGCAAATGATCAGGGTGAGTGACTCCTGTTGGTTCACCGTTTATCTAGGTAGCCACCTGACGTCCTGCTCTCAGGTGTGCTGAAGGCGCTCCCACATGGTCGGGAACCCCGGTACAACTAGTTTTTTTCTGTGCCTTATCAATCGATTGGAATAGTTGAAATCCCTATTTAAACCCTTCCCCCTTTTATATTTAGATGGTGGGTCGTAAGCGAAGGACAATGGTCTCCAATGAGGGGTTTCCGGAGAAAGCAAGTAACTGGGTAGAGTTCCAGAATCAGATTATAGGAATCAAATGGAGACACTGTACAACTTGGGTGGATATCAACGGAGTTCCAGACCAAGGTGCGAGTGACGGAGGCTGTTGATTGGAAGGATGTCCTCTCGTCGAGCGTGTCTCTTGAGTTAAAAGCTTTGAAATCGAGAGTTTCCGATCGTTTCTTCGTTGGTGGCTTACATCAGAACGTTAAGGCTTATGATAATGTACTTGAGAATCATTCCCTAGCGGAACCTATTGGCGGGTGGATTCGGAAAGGAGCGCGCATTCTCGAATTTGCCCGTCCGTTTTCGGGCGTCTACGAGCAAGTAAAATATTTTTCATATTTGCCGCCACCAAAACAGTTTTCAAACCATGCGTCGTGCAGAAGGTTCTCAGACATTATTCAGTAATCGTGTTATTCTTAAATTTGTACTGTAAATATAAAACGCGACCCTCTTGGGAGAAATATCGGCAACAGAGGAACTTGACTACGACATTAATACGTAAGAATAAGGCCAAGTATTTTCATAAAGTAAATGCCAAATTGCAAGATGTAACATCTGGTGTTAAGGCGTGGTGGAGCATTGTTAAGGGACTTTACGGCGAAAAAGTGCAATCTACCGTTTCTACTTTGATTGAAGGTGTTAGGCAAGTTACTAATGCGTGAGAAAAGGCAGAAATATTAAATGAATATTTTTGCGATCAGAGTAAGGTTGATGATACATTTGCATCCCTCCCAAGGGATTCTTCTTTTTTTCAGAATAATGCGTTTTTGTCTAATGTTTTTACAACGGAACGAGAGGTTTACAATCTACTTAAGATTGTTGATGTTTGCAAGGCGTGTGGACCTGACGGTATAGGGAATCGCATTCTTAAACTTTGTTCTGGCGGTATCGCTTCTTCGTTTTCAAAGTTAATTAATATCTCTTTGTCTTCTGGTGTTTTTCCGTGTCAATGGAAGTTTGCAAATGCCATTCCAGTGTAAATTGAATTATCGTCCTGTGTCCCTTTTGTGTTCTTTGTCTAAGATATTAGAGAAAATTGTCTTTATTAGACTTTACAATTTCTTACTTGAGATTGGTTATCTCAATCGCTTACACTCTGGTTTCCGCCCAGGTGACTCGACGGTAAATCAATTAATTTATCTGGTGCATCAAATTTACCAAGCTGTTGAGGATGGGAAGGAAGTGCGTATGGTTTTTTTGGATATCAGCAAGGCGTTTGACAAGGTGTGGCACAAAGGTCTTCTTTATAAGCTTAAATCAGTAGGAATCAGGGGAGCTTTGCTTAGCTGGTTTGAAAGTTATTTGTCTAATCGTCAACAAAGAGTGGTTTTAGATGGGCAGTCATCTGATTGGCGCCAAGTTGAAGCAGGGGTTCCTCAAGGTTCAGTTTTGGGGCCTCTGTTATTTCTTATATATATTAATGACATAACAGATGAAATTCAGTCAAAATGCTTACTTTACGCGGATGATACTTCGCTTTTTGAAGTCGTTGATTCACCTGGTAACACTGCGTTGATGTTAAATAAAGACCTTGAATCCATACAAAGGTGGGCTACGAAATGGCTTGTTACAATTAATCCTAGTAAAACTGAATGTATGACGTTTTCATCTAAACGGGTAAGACCGCTGCATCCCGACCTATTTTACAACGGAAATAACATTACTGAAGTTTCTTGCCATACCCACTTAGGCATAACGCTGTCTTCTAACCTGACATGGAGAGCTCACATATTTATTATTTATCAAAAAGCTAGTAAAAGATTAAATATGTTGAAAGGAATTAGGTATAAAGTAGGCAGGGATACACTCAGAAAATTGTATAAGTCGGTTATCAGACCTGTTATGGAGTATGCTGATGTGCTTTGGGATGGCTGTACTGATGAGGAAAGCGAACTCCTTGAATCGGTTCAGTATGAAGCCGGGAAAGTCGTCACAGGTGCTATGCGGGGAACAAGTAGGATTCGCCTTATGACAGAGCTGGGGTGGGAGGAGATGAAAGTTAGACGCGATATTCATAAGCTTATTTGTTATTTTAAGATAGTACAAAATGTGAGTCCGTCTTATCTTAAGGATCTGCTCCCAGCTAGAGTCTGTGAGAGAACTCATTTTAACCTTCGATCTTCTCAAAATTTTACTCTTTTCCCTGTGCGCACAGAGCGCTTTAAAAGGTCTTTTTTCCCTTCCACAACTAAATTGTGGAACGACATTGATTTGGAAGTTCGTGAATCTGATTCAATTGGCTCTTTTAAAAGAGCGTTAGTTAATTATTTTAATATTCCAAAGTATTTTTCGCCTTTTGATTATGCTCTTGACAGATACTCTTCCGTAATTCATACTAGACTGCGTCTAGGCGCTTGTGGTCTAAATTATTATCTATTTAAGATCGCTGTTAAGTCTTCACCTATTTGTAGCTGCGGCTTTGACAATGAGACTATAACTCATTTCTTTTTACAATGTCCTAATTATGCTGCCCTCAGATCTGATTTGCTCGCTGCTGCTGCTCGTATAGCTTCTGGTCAATATTCTGACCAGCAAAAAGTTGAAGTTTTTCTGTTTGGCTCTTCTGACATGTCAAATAATGAAAACGTTGAAATCTTCTCTCACGTCCAGCACTTTATAAGAGAGTCTAAACGTTTTTTTTTTCGTGGTCATTATCATTGACCTAATTACCTTAACTGTCTTTTTTGACTTACTTTGTATCCCGTGCCCGTGTTTGTTTTTTATGTGGTAATTAGAATTTTGGTGTAAGCCCCCCGTGATGAGCTCATTTAGCTCTTGGGGCAAACATGTATATAAATATGTTTAAATAAAAAAAATAAAAAAAATTTGTTAATGGTTATTAGGTTCTATTACTTATTACGTTCAAAAAAGTATTGGGAAGAGTAGATCATGTATAAGTTGCGGCATTGAGGAAAATATATATCTGCTGATGTCAGAAAGATGAGAGGAAGTAGGCTTCGGGAATGCCAGAGCGATTCTCCATACCTTATTACCATATTATTAATAACAATATCCAGGGTACAATATTACACTGAACTTACAGATATCGTAGATTTGTGAGCCCTGAGAAAACATTTTCCGGCAGATGAGTTATTTCATTTTCATGAAGCCATCTAGAAAAGAACGCACGGAAAACAATTTACAAGAAAATTTCTTCAAAACTGCCTTAATTAGAGTAGTAATAGTTTATTTAACTCATTGACACCTGGGCCAGAGGGGGTTTCCTTGGGCGTTTGAGGTGTCAATGGGTTTAATTGCCAACGAGTCAGCCAAATGAAGACACGAGGCTGACGAGGAGCCAGCCTTAATAGAGCCAAAGCGCGAGACTGTTTTGCTGGCGGAAAAAGTTTCGAGTCCTCCAGAGAAAATGTAATAATAGAAAGGTAAGGAAACAAAGGGCCGCTTATCATGTGACGTCAAAAACCAATGAAAGCGCGTGTTTTAAAGTGTTGTCATCAGACAAACTGGCATGACGCAACATAGTTATCTGACTATTGTATTGGGTACACTTGTTTTGAGTATTCTTTAATATTTATCTTCGAACTGAAGCAGGGTACGTGTTCTTATCGGCCGCTGTTGTAAATTTAGGTCCACGTGCCGTCGTCGATTCTATTTTTTTGTTTGTTTTGTGGCCGTCTTGTTGTGAACAACTTAATTTAATTTTCAAAGGAAATGATGATGTATCTAAAGTACACAATTAAACGATCAGTTTGACATATAATTCATAGCTTTACCTTGCAAAATAACAGTTCTACAAGTGAAACAACTTCCATGTGTCATGCAAGAGAGTTTGATTTTCCATGACATGTTTCATACCCGCGGCCTTTCAAAAATGACAGCAGTACTTTTAATATTATTGCAAAACACCTTAGCTTTACATTGTTTTTCGAGATACAAACTCTTGATACAAAGTGTGCGAGGGTTTTACTATTGGGTTCCAAACGGGCACTCTGATACAAATCTGCAAATTATATGTATCGTTGGCACTTATCGATAGCTACGTTTAGTACTACTTTTTATTTAAAGTATACTTAGCGGCAAGTCTAATTAAAGGAGAACGGTAATGTTCATCCCAATTTATATTTCGTGCTATGCATAATGAAATTACATCTCTTTAAGTGAGTGTAAATGAGTGGATTAGTGGTGTAGAAAAGCGGAAAATACGTGAAGTGATATATTGTCTACAACATACGTAGGATCAGAAAATATTTGTCTCATCGATCTGCCATATCCGTCATCGACGCGTTTATTACTGGGTTGCCAAACCCAGTCGGAATCAGGGTCTCATTTCGTCGGTTTTTTTATTTTTACTAGTAAACTGCACTACTGCAACATTCTTTTATATGGCCTTCTTGCGATTCATATTAATAAACTTCAGAGAGTTCAAAATGCTGCTACGAGACTTGTAACTAACACTCCTCGCATGTGCCATATCACTCCCATTTTAGAACACCTTCACTGGTTGCCCATCATATACAGAATTGAATTCAAAAATGTGCTGTTAACATTCAAGTCCCTCTATGGACTCACTCCACAATATCTGGTTGATGTCGCTCTCCAGTCAAGATATAATCTTAGGTCCAGGAATGCAAGTCTGTTGGTGCCAGCCAAGGCACGGTGCCTAACCACACCTTTTTTTTTCTAATTAATTAATTAATTAATTAATTTATTACCCACACTTGGTGACCGAGCTTTTCAGTCGGCTGCTCCGAAACTGTGGAACAGTCTTCCGGCGGAGATCAGATACATTCAGACCCTCACATCTTTTAAACAAGCTATCAAAACATACTTTTTTAAAACAGCTTTTAATTGACTCAATTATACATATATTTTATAATAGCTTTAAGAATATCTTCTACTGGTAGTGAGAAAATGAACTATTTATTGACATACACGGCTAGAAGAGCACGAGGACCAATTGAAAACTATCAAGGACTCCCAAACGGCTGTCATATTACAAAAGGAGTTTTAAAGTGAAGGTTACGTCAAAATGCTATGATTGTGGAGGCTTTGAAAGCGTCGATTTTAAAGGGAGCAAAGCTAAAGGCAGGTGATAGTGAAGCACTTCTCACGCTTTCTGAAAAAAATTAGAACTGTTGCTATGCAGTAATGGAGCTAAACTCGTGGGAATTATATTGTACCACCAACCTGAAGCAGATATATGACCACCTACCAGCAGTTCATTTGCAGGCCAGGTAGCGTAAATCAGAGATCATGTTTGGTGGCAAGACCGGTGATAGAGAACCAACCTTGAAAGGCCTTCGTTACTTCATATGAACAGAATCCTTGACTGAGAACATTCCAGTATATAGAAGAGAAACAACAGTATCCCAGTGAAAGTTAGGGCTGACACTCTGCATTCCATCCCTTGTTTACAGATAGTATGCAAGTAACCATCCTCGCAACTGATTTTAGCAAACCGAAGCCTTCAAAATTGAAACCCTTGTCTATCAGAGACACCTGCGAGGTTTGCAAAGGATCACTTGAAAAACATAAATGCCCTTTCTTCTCGGCTAAGAGACGATTCTCCTGGTTTAATGCGCTTTCCTATCGTTGTCCCTCTCCTTCTCGTTTACAAAGGGAGTGCCCTCAAAAGGGATGGTTGCACTGGGAAGGACTGTGCTCACCCATTAAATAACCACCCCCTACTACACTTGGTTGCTCCAACCAGGAGCCTAGTTTACCAAGAGAAAGAAAATAGTCGTCAGAGTTCATCACCAAGTATCAGCCCACGAGTACATAACGCATCTGTTACCGATTGCGATAGGGGATTTGTTTTACTCAAGGTATTAGTCCGTGTTGTTTCTGAGAGTGGTTTGGCCCTGAGTACCTATGGTTTCTTAGACACAGCTGCTGTCAGTGCCATGATAAACCCCCGCATCCCTGCGAAATGGAAGCTACAAGGCGTCCCTGATAGAGTGAGTCTGAGCACTGTACATTACTCATACGAGTCACGACTGTGAGCTATCCCAGGTGAAATTCCACATCACACCTGATGGAAGGTTCCCAATGATTGTTCCACCTAATCATCCAGTTACCCAGCTTCTGATTGCATCCGTGATAGCACCAGAAACTAGGTCATGCAAGTCAAAGTCACATTCTCGCTCACCTGAGAAAGAAGGTTTGGACTCCAAAAGGGAGGTTCTTAGTAGCCAGGACGGAACAGATGATGACGGACTTACCAACATTCCGCACAACAGCCTTTGAACCCACTTTCACGCAAACTGGAGTCGACCTTTTTGGGCCTTTGAACACAAAGAGACGAATAGTAGTCGTCAAAAGATGGGGCGTGTTGCTTACTTTTCTACACTCTCTGGTCGTACTCCTAGAAGTGGCCTCATCCTTGGAAACGGATTGTTTCATTAACTTTCAAAGGAGATTCATCAGTAGACTAGGGACACACAAGACTATCCACCGAGATAACGGCACCAATTTTACTCGTGCAGCAAGAGAAATTAAAGAGGCCATAGATGGATGGAATAAGAAGCAGATCCAAGAAGGATGTCAGTGGATTTTCTAACTATCCAAGGCCTCACAAGCTAGTGGGGTCTGGAAGAGGCTAATCCAAAGCACTCGAACAGCCTTGCGAGCGATACTTAGAAACAGCTTAGTGGATTAGGAAGTCTTGATTACTGTCCTCGCTGAAGTTGAAGCGAATCTTAATTCTCAACCTAGTTATACTGCCTCTGATGACCCTGATGATCAAGAACCATTGGCACCGAACTATCTACTGTTGCGGAGAGCTGTCCACAACTTGCCAACTGGATCCTTTGTAAAAATCAAATCAAAGAAAAATCGCATAGTTTGCCGCACAATTTGCTTGCTTTTTCCCCAATTTTCCTCATGAAACATCAGAAGCCCTGGGTGAAGCCACTATTTCTGGCCTTACCTTTGCTGAACATGGCTTTAATTCACTGCGGTATTCATAGATCTTGTTATGAAATAATAAAACATTGGTGGCCAGATAACGCCAGCATTTTTGTAGTTGCCCGGTTTGCCGGATTTCAATGTCTTGGCAAACTAGTGAGATCAGTTGCAAAGTGCACAGCTCTCATTATTTATCAAGACCGGGGAGAAATATCGACGAAAATAAAACCATTACTCGAACGTGCCGCCTAATTAAGAATTCCTTCGATATAATTTCTTGCGACATTGGCGCGCGCATTAGCTCGCCCACATTGATAAAATAGCGCATTTTAACTGACACTCAGCTTAATATGTCAAGGAATGGCTATTTTCTCCTAAACGACCACGATGACTCCCTCTTTTTAATGGTGTTACGTTCTCGTAACAGGTACACGGAATACATATTTTAAGGAGAAAAAAGTTGGATAGTAGAAGTTGTAGTATTTTCATATAAATGACGTGAAAACTGCATTTGGAGCAGGACACTGAGTGTGAGGTGATGACGTAGCGGCCCAATTTGCTTACAATTTTTTTTTTGCAAAATCGAGGAATTGAGACCCCTTCACTCCAAAATTTTAACTAGCCAGTGCATGAATATCAATTTTGCCAAGTTTGACAGAATCCTGGATATTATGTCATTTTCAAATTACCTTAAAACTGTGTACGGCCACAAAACGAACACTGTTGTCCCGGTTAAGAATGCAGATGGAACTCAGCTATATACAGACATGAAAGAAATATCACACAGATGGAAACAGCATTTTCACCAACTGCTGAATAAAGAAGGCAACGTAGACAATGATGCAACTGATCACCTAACTGCTCAAGCGACAATTATGCATTTGAATGATCCAATCACCATGGAGGAACTAAGGGAAGCTGTAAAAGCTGCTAACATTGGTAAAGCGCCTGGTCTGGATGGCATAGCAGCTGAAGTCAT